>NC_074670.1:19117218-19374718 GCF_029448725.1 Salvelinus fontinalis | reverse complement strand
TTCATGGTCTCATTAGGAAGCCTTGGCTCTCTGTCTGTCTGTCTACTCAAATTAATGGAGGTGGAGAGAAACAAATATACAGCAGACAGTCTTTCTACCGCAAACAGACAAAGAGCGTTTAATTTGTTGTTTAGCATTTTGAGGCTTTTGTACCAAGGTGGATAATCAATTGGCTGGTGTCACGCGCTGACATTTAGCTGTGTTCTGGACTAGTGGGAAGGTGGAGAGGCTCGGGGCTGACCTTAGACACTACATCTTGATTTTGTCTGTGCTTTAAAGGACAGTCAGTCGCCTCACGCCCCCGTCTCACTTGTAGCTTCTGCCTTCCCCTAGCCAGTCTCACACTGCTCAGCCAACTGAACGGCTCAGTGCTTAACTGGGGGATGGTGCAGCACCATTTCCACTTATGTCTTAAAGGCCCTTGGCGTTTGTTTGTGGCGTGAGTCTGCTCATTTTGCAGTCTTTTCATTCCAGTTTGGGCTTGTTGTTCTGCTGTTGATTGTTGGGTTTGTTTTCTTGTTTTCTTTCCCATTCTCTGACTCACTGTATTCCTTGTGTTGGTTTAATGCAGGGTGGACACGCTACTCCTTAATGGGCGACCCGCTATCAGGCGAGCACAGCTTGATGATCGATTCGGCAGAGCTGGCGGATGACGCCGTGTACGAGTGTCAGGCTACGCAGGCCGGACTGCGCTCCCACCGAGCCAAGCTCACTGTTCTAGGTAAGATACACAGCTGCTGCACACACACCACAAACAGGCACACACAGGGGAATACACACCCTGATCTGCACAGCAGTCCTCCAGCCAAAACCTGCAGGTTGGCTCTACAAAGGGAGATTGTCAGGCACCCATCTTCATTATGGTTCTGACACACACACACACACACACACACACACACACACACACACACACACACACACACACACACACACACACACACACACACACACACACACACACACACACACACACACACACACACACACACACACACACACACACACACACATTTTAAAAAATGCTCACGGTTTCTATGTCTTGGGACTGTTTATGACATCACCTGCTGTTATCAGCTTTCACAAATAACACCTGGAAAATGTACTTACTGCCGTATATCAGCCCTGTAAATATTTTTCAAACCCAGCAGAGCCAGCAAAAAAAACTGTTTTTCCTTCAGTATCGATAATCAAGACTGTGTATGTCTAGGATAATGTGATTGCTGCAGTCACAAATGACTTGCATGGACACTTAAAAGTCAAGATCTGCACAGTTAGCACATTTTACAGTCAGTCACAATATTTGTCAACTGTGGGGCAGCTTTTACATTAACGCAATGTGAGTGATCTACATATTCACCAGGCATCCAGAGGTGGGGAGAGGAGGGTGGTGGTGGAGAGAGGGATGGCGGAGGGGAGGGTGAGAGGAGAGTGGCCCCTCGTGGGACTCCCAGACAGTGAAACACTGCTGCCACCTGGTGGCCGATGGGGGAACAGGGAACAGCACATTCATTAGTCTTTACTGAACGTCTCTCTGATGATCTGGCAAATACACCCAACAAAGCAGAGAGACAGTTACAGAAGACACTGGAGCCTCAGCTCTATGCACCAACAACAAGGCTAGGCTACTGTACTGTCTCCCCACTGCCCTGCTTGTTTCTGTCATTTTATGAGCTCGTTTAAGCAGCGAGACGAGGGGGAGAAGAAAACATTTACATTTAAGTCATTTAGCAGACGCTCTTATCCAGAGCGACTTACAAATTGGAAAGTTCATACATATTCATCCTGGTCCCCCCGTGGGATTTGAACCCTGGTCCCCCAGTGGGAATTGAACCCACAACCCTGGCGTTGCAAGCGCCATGCTCTACCAACTGAGCCACACGGGACCACGGGACCAGAAAAGGCAGCAAATGAAAGGCTGATCATGTGAATTCTGACGACCCATGATGAGGAACACTTCAACGACCACGCGCCTCTCAAGAGAGCACAGTGCCGCACAGTCAAGAGAGATCACACCCACATACACACACCCACATACACACACCCACATACACACACCCACATACACACACCCCAACCCTGCTTCACAACGCCCGCACCGCACCGCACAGCACAGAGTGGAGGTGGGCGAGGATGGACTGTTTGATTGGTTAGCGTGAGCGTGAGCCACCTCCGCAGTCACACTGACCTTAGCCTTTGGGGACAGAAACGGCGGTAGATGTTGTTTCCTCACACCTTGTAGAACGTCCGCATTAAGAGATGAACAAATCCAGCAGGGACCGGTGTGTGTGTGTAGGCCTGTTTCGAGAACACAGATACACAGAGGCTAGAGTCTTGAAGTATGTGTGTGTGTGTGTGGGGGGGGGGGGGGGGGGTCAATGCAGCCAGATGAGACCAAAGCAATCCGGCGCATTCAAAGGAGTCAACGGCGGGAGAGCAGCCAAGGGAATCGGCATCGAAATTAAAATCACCTAGCACTCGGATTCCATTAGTGTCCGGGCCGCAGTGGCGGAAGGACCTCTGACAATTCAGATACACACACAGAAATTGGTTCAGCGGAGGGAGCAAGAGAGAGACCGGGGCGCAGGCCTGCTGCTGTTTACGCCTGCCGTTATTGGCTGGGGAGATAGACGCCTTCATCAGAGGTGGCACGCTCTGCTTGTGCGAAACCATGCAAATAAATGAACAAATAAGCAATTCAGATGAAACATCACTGGGCAACAGTGGGAGTAAAAGAGAGTATTAATGTCAGTCTCAATGTTAAGAAGGAAAATTAAATAGCTCTTCTGTTTTTTTCTTCTCACAGCCAAATGTTGTTGGTTTCCATTCCAGTCTACAAAGTAGAAACACACCTCGCGAACCAACACGATGATGAAAGGATATTGTTTTCTCTGTGTGCAGTGGATGAATTGATGCAGCGTTAACACATCACATTAATCTCACTAGATGTTCCTCTCATTCAGAAGCTTTGTACTGTAAAAGGAGCTTTCAGTTTGGTGGGTTGTTTCTCTCCTCTAACATGAATGCTTTGTGTTTCCTCCTTCTCTCCCTGTAGTTCCCCCCACAGACCCGGTGGTGGAGGGGGGTCCTATCATACGTGTGAAGGCCCACACACCCTACAACCTCACCTGCCGCGCCTCGGGGGCCAAGCCTGCCGCCGAGATCACCTGGTACAGAGACGGAGAGGTCATGGACACGGCCATATACTCCAAGGTACAGAAAGATTACAGCACAATCAGATAACAGGTTGAGCCGGGGCAGGTTAGAGAGAGCAGGGCCATGCCCAACCTCATCAGGATCCACTAACACCCACACAACACCAACACAGCACAGCAGAGTACAGCAGAGCCCATATAAGCAGGTAAGGCAAGGTACAGCAGCTACTCAAAATGCAGCAACTTTCTCTCAGCCAACTCTTCCTTTTCCGTTTACCTGTTTTCTCTCTATTTTCTTCATTTTATTTTCTATTTCTCTCTCTATCTCTCTCAGGACTTGTTCCTTCTCTTCCTACCTCCCTCTCTGCAGTCGCCCTCCCTTTTTTCACTCATACCTGAACCCCCCCCCCCGCACTCTAATGCATCGACACTACAACATAACTGGAGCATGCCAAAGCTCAGACAGGCATGAGCGTTTGATACAGTAGAATTTCTGCCGAGGAGAAATCACCCACAACAATGCCGAAACACAATGGGGGGATGCGCCAGAGCGTGAACCAGCCGCAGTCGGGAAAGAGTCACATTTGTCATGCTCTCTGACCACGCTAATCTATGCTAAATGACACATTTAAGGAGACTAGAGCCAGCAGTGGAGAAAAGGAGGGGGACAGGAGGGGAGAGAAAGAGAAAGGGAGAGAGAAAGTGGGAGTAAAATAAAGAAGGGTGGGAGATACTGAGATACAGTTCACTGAAAGAAAGAAAGAAAACTGGTGCTGTTAGAGAGAAGGAAGGCTAGAGTAGGTGAGGGGGAGGTAGAGAGGGGGAGAGGTGGCTTGGGGCAGAGTGAGGGGTGATGACAGGGAGTGATGCGACTCGATCTAGCGTAAAAATGCTTTTTGTGTGTCTGGCTGAGGAAGTGATTCATTGATTCAGCTGTCTGTTTGTCCGTCCATCCAGGGAATGGGCTCTGCTCTGCCCTTGCCCTTTTCCAGAGCTGCCTGTGAGACAACCCTCCCCCGGCCCCGTGTCCTAACGGCTACAGCCCAGAAATACGGACTCAGACACCTCTGCCATTTCTGCACACTGTCTGACAGCCGTGTGCGTGTGTGTGTGTGTGTGTGTGTGTGTGTGTGTGTGTGTGTGTGTGTGTGTGTGTGTGTGTGTGTGTGTGTGTGTGTGTGTGTGTGTGTGTGTGTGTGTGTGTGTGTGTGTGTGTGTGTGTGTGTGTGTGTGTGTGTGTGTGTGTGTGTGTGTGTGTGTTTGTGTGTCCTTCGAAAGGGACGGGCGATATCTCCAGAATCTACCCCTTTCCTCACTTAGGCGTATTGATTCCTGTGAGCAATAAATAGATCTCAAAGATGATGACAAACAAGGAGCGCTGACTGGGAGCACTCTCAGAAATGTGGAAACAGCACATATCCCCAGGCACATCATAAAATATATGATTTAACTGCCATGCCAATGGACTGGATGGCAATTTGAATGCCTCACACGTCAGAAAGATAGGTCCCGCAGTGTCACACAGACACCCAGAGGTGGAAGACTCAGCAGGGCCTTACATGAGGCTACACCTATTCTATACCTTACTTCCCTACTTAAACCCCTTTGTCCCTTTAGAGACCAAAATATATGAATTAATGGATCTAACGCAAGAGGTGAAATAAGGACTCATAACTCCCTCTGCATGTTTAACAGCTGTCTCTTGTCTGTCTTGACCATTGAGATGTACAGTAAACATCGTAGATGTCTTATCTCCATGTCTCTGGTCTGTCTCTCCTAGACGCGGATGGAGGATGGGAAGAGGGAACTGGCTGTCAGTATGCTTCCTGTGGTGCCGGAGGACAAGGACTCTGGCCGTACCTACACCTGCCGCGTCCTCAACCCTGCCGCCCCCGCCGGACTCCAGACCTCCGTCACCATCAACGTCCAGCGTGAGTGTCCTCAGTGATGCTTAGTGTCCCCTACAGTCACTCTGTAGTGTCCTCGTCCAGCGTGATGGGGACACACCTAAGGTACAACACTCTGTATGTAGTACCCTCGTCCCAGTGATGGGGACACACCTTGGGTACAACACTCTGTCAGAGGACGGAGAATTCAGAGTCAAATACATTTAACTACCAACTATCACACTTGCATACTACTTAGTATGTACTGATGTATTGTCCATGGACACTAGTATGCTAGTGTGGATATTGGGACATAGTCCTATAGGTAAAGTTTATAGTGACAAATATACTGCCAATAACGACTAGGTAGTAGCCTATACACATATATCATCTATAATATATTTATTTGTATACTCTAGGCATTAGTTGAGGGCTTTGGTTGAATAAATACATTTCACCCAGCATCACTTTAGAGTTAATGGAAGAGTGGTTAGTTCTGCCTGCCTGCACATGCACTCGCTCACCCTTCAATGATTCATACACTAACCTCTCTGTGACAAACACACACCCCTTCATATAGGTCCTAGCTCAGTGACACATACCTCCAGTGTTCACAGAGCTTCCTTTAGTACTGCTGTCCTGTTCCTTCTCCCTTGACTGACACATATTCAGCCTTCATATACTGTAGAATCCTCCTGTAAAGGGGTGCGTAACTGGTGGCAGGGAAGTCAGACACAGGAGAGCAGAACTAGGTAACAGCCGGAGCAGTTTAATACAAAAACCAACGGCATAAAGAAATAACCAATATGGGTACAAAACCCGACTCGCACCAGTAATCATGTGCACAAGCACTTACAACAAACAATTCCACACAAAGACATGGGGGGAACAGAGGGTTAAATACACAACAATTAATGAGGGAAATGAAAACCAGGTGTGTAGGAAAACAAGACAAAACAAATGGAAAATGAAAAGTGGATCGACGATGGCTAGAAGAGCGGTGACGCCGACCGCCGAACGTCGCCCGAACAAGGAGAGGAACCGACTTCGGTGGAAGTCGTGACACCTCCATAGTGAGAGATATGACACATACTATGTTCACCTCTCAGTAATGTTGTGTGCTCCCCTCCATCCTGCAGACCCTCCATCAGTGACCCTGTCTGTCCAGCCCCAGACTGTCATGGAGGGAGCCAAGGTTCTGTTCATCTGCTCTGCCTCTGCCAACCCTGAGATCACAGGATACAGGTAAAAAACAGCACCTCAACCTACACTTTGTTGGGTTCATTTCTTTCATAGTCAGTGTGTACTGCATTATTATGGAACTATTAGCCTTTTAGTTGGTCCAGTTTGGACTTTATTATTATGGAACAACCCAAAATTATCTAGTGACCCAAAGTGACATGGTAACCCAATATGTTCTGGTAAACCAAAGTGATCTTGTCACCCAATGTGATGTGGTAAATTGACCTTGCAACTTTATGTGAGCTGGTAAATTGACCTTCTAACCCTATGTGATGTGGTAAATTGACCTTCTAACCCTATGTGATGTGGTAAATTGACATTCTAACGCTATGTGATGTGGTAAATTGACATTCTAACGCTATGTGATGTGGTAAATTGACATTCTAACCCTATGTGATGTGGTAAATTGACATTCTAACCCTATGTGATGTGGTAAATTGACATTCTAACCCTATGTGATGTGGTAAATTGACCTTCTAACCCTATGTGATGTGGTTAATTGACCTTCTAACCATATGTGATATGGTAAATGGACATTATAACCCTATGTGATGTGGTAAATTGACATTCTAACCCTATGTGATGTGGTAAATTGACATTCTAACCCTATGTGATGTAGTAAATTGACATTCTAACCCTATGTGATGTGGTGATCTGGTGGTCCAGGTGGTCCAAGGGAGGAGTCCCCATCTCGGAGGCGAACGGGGACAGCCTGGAGGTGACGGTAGACCACTCGTACTTCACAGACCCTGTCTCCTGTGAAGTGTCCAACTCAGTGGGCAGCACCAACGTCAGCACCCTGGTGGATGTACAATGTGAGTGGAGCACATCAGTGCATCATAGTACAGTACTAGTAGCCTATAGTGTAATCCAAGTAGTGTGTCTGTGAACACATGTTCACCCTCGTCACAAGAGTTATCGTGTCTTTAGAGGATACTGTGTCATGTGCTTTATGCTTTGAAAAGGCCTTAGGGGATATAATAAAGTCATAATGAATGGTGAATAAGGGCTGTATTAGTTCTGATGGTGTCCTGGGCTCCTCTACAGTTGGTCCCAGGCTGCTGTCGGAGCCCAAGCCCATGAACGTGGACATTGGGATGGACGCTGCCTTCACCTGCACCTGGACAGGCAACCCTCCCCTTACCCTGGCCTGGACCAAACAGGGCTCCAGCGTAGTAAGACAAGTAGCTCAATCAATACTTATACTGTGTGTGTGTGTGTGTGTGTGTGTGTGTGTGTGTGTGTGTGTGTGTGTGTGTGTGTGTGTGTGTGTGTGTGTGTGTGTGTGTGTGTGTGTGTGTGTGTGTGTGTGTGTGTGTGTGTGTGTGTGTGTGTGTGTGTGTGTGTGTGTGTGTGTGTGTCGGGTGCGAGTGTGTAATGAGAGAAAGCCCTCAGACATCAGAGCTAAACCTTCAGAGGCAGTGTGTGTGATGACTGTCAGGTTCTCACACTGCTGAGAGCAGGGGAGGTGACACTCTGTCATAACAACGTGAACACTAAATCAATCACATCCACAGTTGAGACACACTAGTTAAAAACTACCCGACACATTTCATATCCCACTCCGAGAACAGCTTCTCAAATCGCTCCTCAACCCAGACCAAGACACAGCACAAAGAACATCTAGGGAGGATTATGTGAGGTAGTTTACAAACAGCCCAGTTCCACCTTTAGTTTGCGTCATCCTGGTTCAAGGTCTCCCACCCCACCCCAGGCAACACTATCAACGCTATCTCCAGGGAGCCTCTCCCGGTGTTTCATCGGATTTCAGAGGCAGCTTTTGCTAAAAACACCACCGCTAAGGAGAAGAGAGCTGCAGGCCAGCAGGCGATGCTGTTAAAGCCATGCTGTCATCTCCATCTCCCAGAGTGAACCAACGCTCTCCGGGAAGAAAAGAACAGGCAGTGCTCTCTAATCCACACACACCGCGGCCACCACGCCTCACACAGCTACCAGTAACGGATTCATTAGGTTACTCTATAATTGTGGTTGAATAAAAAATGGAGAGTGGGAGTGAAAGGGCGGAGGGAGGGAGAGGAGGGGCATAGAGGGAGAGTAAATGGATTAATCACCGCTTGATGGAATGGTGGGATCAATGAGCTAACGAGTGCGCAAGTGTAGAGCGAACTGTCGCAGCCTCTAAAGGCTACGGCCCACTCACACCATGATAACGTTATGCTCTGCCGGCAACGTTTAATTAGGACAATCTCCACAGCAGCACGGTCACTCCAGAGGAGGCTGTAGCTGGAGTCAGAGCAGCAGTGGCTGGAGTGCTTCATGTCTGTGATTGTCACCACCATTAAATTCAACTGAAACAGAGTGTAGGAGCTGGAGAGACTGTACGTACGGCCACATCCGTTCTGCTGCAACAACTGCCCCAATGAACTGAGGCTAAAAAGACACTCACTCTCTCTCCTCCCTCTCCTCTTATCCCTTCTGTCCACCCCTCTCTCTCTATTTTCCCCTCTCCCTCCCCTCCTCTCCCTCCCCAGGTGCTCAGTAATGGCAACACCCTGCAGCTGAAGGCTGTCACCCAGGAGGATGCTGGGACGTATACCTGCAAGGCCATCGTCCCCCGCATCGGTGTGGCTGAGAGGGACGTCACACTCACTGTCAACGGTAAGTCTCATATTAGTCTCAATAGTCTGAAAATAGGGCTAATTCAATACCACTTTCAACATGATGTTTTTTGTTGACTTTTAGATGTAGAATATTAAAGATGCACGTTTGGTATTATCTATGTAGAATGTTTACTCAAGCATAATATGTGTCAACCATCTGACAATGCATCTGTGTTTAATATGTCAATGTCTCAAAATCTCCCTCTTTCTCTCCCCCACGTCTCTCTCACACAAACACTTTCTCTCTCTCTCTCTCTCTCTCTCTCTCCAGGCCCACCTATCATTACAGCGGACGCCACACAGCACGCTGTCAAGCACTCCAAGGGCAAGCTAGAGTGCCTGGTGGGAAACAGCCCCCCGCCTGACAAGATTGTAAGTGAGCCTCTTGTCTTTTCCTGTCTTTCCTGTTTCAATGTTGTGTGTGCGTGCGTGCATGTGCTCACGCACACAAGTGTGTGCACATTTAATACACACCGAATCCCCCCACCTACACACACACACATCATTCCCTCACCACTCAATGGGGATGAGAGAGAGGGAGAGAGAACAGAAAGGTAACTAGACGGGGGGGGGGGGGGGGGGGCTTCTGCAGGCAGCAGCCAAACCTCATGGCTCAATTAGCGCTGCATCCATCAGGCCTCGGTGGACTGACCCCCGTTGTGACCCTGGGTGCGTGGGCAGCTCTGACAGAGGATAATTAGGGTCTGAGGGGGAGTGAGAGGCAGGCACCCCGTAGACCTTACCTAGCAGCAGGAGAGAAGCTTCAGCACCAACAGGAGCATCTTACACAACCTCACAGGTCTGGCAGGGCTTAGAGGCTGACAGGGCTTACCTCCAGGGCAAGACGTAGGAGGCAATTTAGACCTACGGCCCTTAGCAATGTCAACCAGGTGAATGGAGAGGGAGGAAAATAGAGAGAAGGAAAGAGAGAAGGAGGGAGGGTGGTTGGTTAGAGGGTACCTGTGATTGATCTAAGCATGGGAAGTAGTGGTTGAACTGAGCTCTGACAGCGCTGCCAGCCACTCACCTGTTGTTCATCTCCCATCTTTCTCACTAGGTGTGGACATTTGGAGACGTGACCCTCTCCTCGGGTTCCTCCGGTCGTTTCTCTGTCCAGACGGTGACCAGCGACCACGGGGTCCTGTCCTCCCTGGTCCTGTCTGAGACCCTGGCCCAGGACTTCCAGCTCCGCTACAACTGCACCGCATGGAACCGCTTCGGCACAGGCACCGCGCTGGTCACCCTCAAGGAGCAAGGTACGGGTAGGAACTGGACAGGGGTCCTTATTATCTATCATCTCACACAGTCAGCATGACCAATCTCACTAAGACGAGCACTATGGACAGACGGTGCTGGGAAGAGAGAGGGGTTAGATGAGGTCAAAGCAGAACTCCAATCGAGTGCTTATCTTAATTATACTATTTTAATCAATATAATTTAATCAGCAGATGGTGGGCCTTAATGAATACATTGGGCCCATAACATAGATATTGATCGGGGACTAAAGTCAATTAGATCAGGGCACAGGTGTCCCGGGGCCGAGCCGCCGGCGGTCCCTTAGCTCCCTCTCTCTCTCTCTAAGCGTGTGAGAGCCACCCTCTTCAAATTTACTTAATCCACAATTTACTTACTCACACACACACATATGCACACACAAACACACACTCTGCACACTGGAGTTGGCGGAAGTAAGGAAGGAAGGCCTTTGTTGCAGTAGACACCAAAAATAAGGTCCTCGCCAGCAATTTACATCAAGGCAGCTCAGCCGGGGTCTCGGGAGAGTTGAGTGGTGCGCCGTATCTCTCTCCTGGAATCTCTAATTAGATTACTGTCTATTGCTTCATTGCATGTCAGGCCTTGTTACCCTTCTTCCAGAGAGATTAGACACAATAGCCGAGGCTGTGGGGACGCAGGGGACTCTAAGTGTGTGTGTGTGTGTGTGTGTGTGTGTGTGTGTGTGTGTGTGTGTGTGTGTGTGTGTGTGTGTGTGTGTGTGTGTGTGTGTGTGTGTGTGTGTGTGTGTGTGTGTGTGTGTGTGTGTGTGTGTGTGTGTTTCTGAGGGACCACTGCAGATGAATTTATATAGGAGCAGGCGTTGGCAGAGATTAGTTGGGGGGGAATGAGTAGAGTGGCGTTAGAAGAGGAGAGGAGACTGGATCTGGTTCTGCCTCCTTCACGGTCTCTCTCTGATCAGTAGCAAGATCCTGACACTTCTCTCTTTTCCTCTCTCTCTCTCTCCTCACAGAGGCCCTGCCCATGCTGGTCATCATTGGGGCGGCGGTGGGCGGAGGGTGTGTCCTGCTCATCTGTGTCGTCACCCTGGTCTCTCTCTGCTGCAGGCACACCGGGAAAGGTGAGGTCGAAGGTCAGATATGGGCCATACTGGGGTTGGGCTACATTCCATGTCAACTCACCCTATTCAAGGAAATAAATTGACATTCAGTAAATTACTATTCACTCAATATTTTTCAATCAATGTGAACTGACTGAATTGAAATAGAACTGACCCCAACCCTTAGCGATGCATGGTTAGTTTAGACTTCATGAAAGGAGCACAATCAAATCCTTTTCTATAAAGGCAACAGGCATGAAAAGCAGTTTTAGAATCGTTTCTAAATCACCTGTCTCTTTTGAATCCTCACAGGTAAAAAGTGCACACGCCTCTCAAAGAGTGACATCAGAGTTCAGATTGTGCACAGCGACCACAACGCTACCCGTGGCAACGATGATGAGGAGGATGTCAAGGAGCCCATGGTAAATGCCTCCGTTCAATCACTTTCAGTAGGTTTTCAAGTACCTTTTCATCTTTATATAACAGATATATATAATGTATTTTACTGTGATGATGTGATGACACACAGTACAGTCATTTTGTTGTGCTCATGTTCGTCTGAGTCTAAGATGTTCCACCTTTGTAATTGTAGGGCCTGTTGTTTCCCCCTCAGGCCCCCAACAGCAGTGAGTCTCCTGGGACGTCCCGGACGGAACACAGCGACCTGCTGGAGGAGGACGAGGACGAGAGGTCCGACATCAAGGTAAAAACCGTAAGGAGAAACACTCACTTATACAATGTTTATACAATATACATGCATGGGAAAAATTGCAAACATTTGTTGAGCATTTGTTGCATATGCTGTTTTGCTGGGGGTTTTGAAAAAGTCTGAAATCTCTATATACACACTGTATCTTTAAAAGCGGTTGAACAACTTAACACCCTGTTGTTATTTCCTCTCCCCTCAGGACCCCACTAACGGCTACTACAACGTGCATGCTCACGAGGACCGGGTGATCCGCAGTGGTTTCTCAGATTACGTGCCCAACCCCCGTCCTGTCTACACGCCATCCCAGCTGCCATCCCCCAGCCCGCTGTACGGCCAGCACACAGTAGTGGCAGCCACACAGCCCCGCATCTACGACTTCTCCCACCGCTACGCCACCACCACAGGGGCCCGCTCCACCTATGAGCAGCAGCAGGCAGCGGCAGCCCAGCCCGGAGCCATCTACCCCACCGACCCCGTCTACAGCGGCTCTGCCTACCTGCCCACCGCCGCCACATACGGCCGAGCCTTCACCAGCTACGTCAAGCCCGCCTCCTACGAGAAGGTGGACGCCTACGATCAATCGGACCAGGCCAGCAAGGTGTCTAGCTCCTCCCGTTTCTCATATGCATCATCACAGGTCTCCTCCCAGCAGTCCGACTACGGACGGCCGTCACAACGCATGCAGACTCACGTCTGATTGGACAGCGGAACAGGGGGTGGAGCGCGGAGGGCCATGTAAAGGGGAAGCATTGGTCATCTCTATAGGAAGTGTGGCCAGACTAACATGAGGAGAGAGGACTGGATGGCTGGTCCTTCTCCTGGACACGTTTTGGAAGGAGATGTAGGTGACAGGGATTGCCTTCCTTATTTGTTATTCAGTTGTCATTCTGGGATTGAATGGTCCCAATGGAGTCCCAATGGAGTCATTCCCCATCAATAAATCATCTACTACTGTGTCTGCTACTTCAGAGATGAGCCTGCTATTCTGTCATGACACTGGTTTTGTTTTACCAATGAGGGGATGGGAGGAAGGCAAACTGGAAATCACCAAACAGGAGCATCTCATGACTTTGGGTGGCCTAAACTAACTGGATTCTGGAGCCTAGCTAACATTTCTCAAAAAGAACAGACTGCTCAGACAAATAGAACTTATAACAGACTATGAACAAAATAAAAAATGCAGACGTCTTCATTTTAAAAAAAAAAGAAAAGTCAACACATTGTGGTAATTTGTTGTTTGTCGGCATGTGAAAGGAGTTGTAAGCACATTCGTGTCTCTCTATCCATTTAAAGAAGCCTGAGCTCCACAGTGGCAGCCATAAACCGTTCTGCAAAACAGTACGTTTGGCTTGTGTGTGGGTTATTGGGGAGTGAAAGCAGAGTGAGGTATGGAGAGAATGTGTGTCCTAGCCTTCGCTTAATAGAGAGACAGCCTGTGTGTTATCATTCTACCCTGGTGGACAAGAAAAGGAAATAGAAAAACCCAAAGATGGTGAGCTACAGTACATAGCAGTGTATTGAAAGCGTTAGGGATAGAGATGAATTCCTCTGAGTACTGTATTACTTCTGTGTTTACCAGATTGCTAAATGGAGACTATTTCCAGAACAATCAGAGAATGTGGTTTGTAAAATGGTGGCAGTCTTGAACTTGAATAATCTCAAGGTGCAGTCTCAACTTGAACAGGCTAAGATGGGACCTACTTGGGAAACTGTCCCTCTTCAGACACCATCCACACGCCAGTCTTTATGACACAATCAAGTAGCTTCAATATGTTTACAAAAACACAGTACTACCCTGAAATACTGACAGATCAACTGTACAAATGGGTGAAGAAGCCCCATTCTTTCTCTGTTGCATGCAGATGATGTGTCTAGTGAAACTCTTCAGCATTTCTTTTCCATGTCCATTACGCTTGTTTGAGAGACTGCTTACTGCACCTGGCTCAGTTGCATTCCGGTTCTGGACACTACTGGAACCCTGTACTGCCATTTTGTGTCGAGAGCCGCGCTACCGGTCAGTCGGCCCAATTGGAGAACAAACGTCACTAAGTGAACCAAGTGATTTCAAAAAAGATCATCGCTCGTCTTTATTTTTATATTTTATATAAGCCTTAATGTACAGCTTGTAAGCTGCTTTACTGTAAAGTATCTTTATATTATATATACATAAATCTATATCTTGATTGATTTTATTTGGGTCCACAATTTTTCTCTTTCTGTTCCGTTGTTCATCAATCACTGAATGCAGAAAGATGAACAATTCTTTTTGGGAACACAACTAATTGCCATTTGTTGGTTTGGTTCATTTTGTTTTTTTAATAATGTATTAAGGATTTTATTTGCTAAAAATGAGCTATTGTTGCTTGTAACTTTGTACACATATTTATATTTAAATAAAACCATTTCAGATAAAGAACAGCGTGGTTTGAGTACTGTACTGTACGTTGGCACGGTGAGGAGATGCAGTGAGTATGCTGTGTGTGTGTTGTGTGTATGTCATGGGGGAACAGGTACAAACAAAGCTGCTTATGTACTGAAGTTGATGAATACATAAATTAGAAGAGCTGTCTATGTTGATTCTCCTATTCCCGTGGTGGAGTGTAGCTTTTAATGAAGACAGATGTGATTGTAGATCCCCCACTGTCTGTAGATCCACCTCCCTACACCCACACGCCCAGCTCCCCTGGTAACAGGATATTGCTGTGACAAAGCTAGGTATAATGTGACAATATCAGCTTGTCATGTCACCTCGGTCTCTTGTTACATCTCGTCTCCAGGTAGACATGCTAGTCACAGCAGGGAGGAGATGAGTGCTATGAGAGCTCCACATTCACAACAGGCTGCTGTGTAAAGGGACATGGCCCCACAATAGACTCAGTTAATACTTAATATGCAATAACTATTATAGAGACACGAATCGGTCCATTACAAATGGAGGTAATTGACATGCAGAAGATTCAGGTAAAGTATGTTTATTGTGTAGGATTCATAAATATTTTATATAAAAATGAGGAATACAAAAAAATATATCTTCAACATTTAACAATTAAAATCTCTTCAGCACTTCATCATTTACAAACATAATGGAGATCTTTGGGTTTTCAAGTCACAGTAAATGCACAAATACAAATACAAGCCAAAATAGAGAGTGAAAGAAAAACAATGAAGATTCTGAACAGTTAAAAGCAGGACCAAGATTGTCCAATAAGAAGTCCACTGTTTGAGAGGGATGAGATGAACTCATTGTGTTGCTCCGTGCAAACAGCTAAACCCAATTGATTTTCTTGAGCTGCCGTGCGTAGGGGAGTGAAGACCCGAATCACCCTCAGCTCAACTGGCAAATGGAGACCATTTTAGCTAGCCTGTATATTGAGTTCTCCTAGAATACTAATGTGAGGGAAATGGCCAAGCATCTATTGGAATTGATAGGAACCTCCAAATTGCACTGTGCCCATTGACCCTCAGAGAGGAAGAGGCGAAGCGAGAGGTTTTACTCTGGTCAAAATCTGTCCACGAAAATAAGTCCACGAGGTGTCGAATTTGGTCAACAAACATGTTTTATTGCTAATTTGCTACGTGCAGCTTATTTGATAAAATATACGTTCTGTAAAACTTTGGTTATTACTGATATAAGAGGAAGCATGTGGCCTTTCTGCAACTTACCCAAAACAACTTTATATCAGAGTTGTGCCTATTTTCACAGAGGACTCATCATAGATATAACCCATTTATCATGGGCATTGCCATTGAGGGCTTCCACTATTTTAAATTAGTCGACTGGGTGAGGATTCTAGAGTTGGGAGCAATCACCCAATGAAGGAGAAAATTGACTACTTTAAAATGGAGATAGCTAGGGTTGAGCAGTATACGGTATCCCGGGGTATTTAGAAATATGCTCTGTTTGATTTTCCAATACAGTTGTTTTTGAATATTTATACTTCTTAAATAAATATTTGCATTCAACTTATGCACTAGGTAATAGATAAAACAGATCGCATTCCTCATTTCCTGTTACATTATTTTTCACTATGAAGCTTACATGTACTAGTTTCACAAAACAGCTGTTTCAGCCAGTCAAGTGCTTGTTTACAAAGAAGCACAACAAAGAAAACAGGAGCTTTGTGAGATGATTCACTCCTGCTTCACCATTTCCTGGTTGCTAAAACTAAATGTTTGTCTAATTTCAGTTTATGTGACAAAATAAGCTAGTATAGTGTAGAGAATCATTGCACCATCTAAACCGCTGTGAAATATGCACTATTTTCCATAACCAAGAATATTGCTTCAGTTGTTTGACGCTGTTATACAAAACTGAAAGTTGGAGACGCTAAAACAAAACTTAATAACGAGAAGCATAAAAATAGCCCACATTGTCACGACTTCCGCCGAAGTTGGCTCCCCTGCCTGATCGGGCGGTGCTCGGTGGTAGTCGTCACCGGCCTACTAGCCTCCAACGATCACTTTTAATCGTTTTCTGTATGTTTTGTCTTATTAGTTGCACCTGTGTCTATTTGTGTTTGCCTGATGGGCTTCCTTATTTAAAGCTAGTTTACCCGCCCTTGTTTTGTGCGTGATTATTCTTGTGTTGTTGGGTGTGTTCGCGCTCCGGACCGGGTACCCTGTGTTTTGGGTTGGTCCATATTTTTCGCGCCCTGTGTTTTGGGCATTGCTTTTGGTGCCATATTAAAGTGCAATTCTCCCTATGGAACTCTCTGCTCTCTGCGCCTGATTCTTCCCTCACACACCTAGTATTTCATGACACACATAGAACAGATCTACCGCTCCTTAGACTTGCTTTCAAGCAGAATGCTAGATCTATAACTCACATTTATGTGAAATTGATCAGGTACCCAAAAAAGTAAATATTTCCATTTTAAGTGAGGTGATCAATTTACAGGAAATTTACTGTTTGCCAACTAGATATCTTATTACTATTAATAAGTTAACTAAGACGTGCCAAATACATTATTTCCAGGTTTTGCTAACTTGATAATGTTAGCTAAGTGGCTAACATTAGCTTAAAAGATCAAGCTTATTGGTAACAGCAGCAGAGACAATCCCCTCCTGGTCTAAGATCCCTGTGGTCTAAAATTTGTTTTGTGGGTGCTGCAAACTGCACTTTGAGATACAGTTGAAGTCGGAAGATTATATACACCTTAGCCAAATACATTTAAATTCAGTTTTTCACAATTCCTGACATTTAATCCTAGTAAAAACTCCTCTCTTTGGTCAGTTAGGATCACCACTTTAATTTTTAAGAATGTGAAATGTAATTTTCTGATTTATTTCAGCTTATATTTCTTTCATCACATTCCCAGTGGGTCAGAAGCTTACATACACTCAATTAGTATTTGGTAGCATTGCCTTTAATTGTTTAACTTGGGTCAAACGTTCCAGGTAGCCTTCCACAAGCTTCCCATAATAAGTTGGGTTAATCTTGGCATATTCCTCCTGACAAAGCTGGTGTAACTGAGTCAGGTTTGTAGGCCTCCTTGCTCACACACAAATCTTCTATAGGATTGAGGTCAAGGCTTTGTGATGGCCACTTCAATACCTTGACTTTGTTGTACTTAAGCCATTTTGCCACAACTTTGGAAGTATGCTTGGGCTCATTGTCCATTTGGAAGAACCATTAGCAAAGAGGCACTGAGTTTGAAGGTAGGCCTTGAAATACATCCACAGGCACACCTCCAATTGACTCAAATTATGTCAATTAGCCTATCAGAAGCTTCTAAAGCCATGACATAATTTTCTGGAATTTTACAAGCTGTTTAAAAAGCACAGTCAACTTAGGTGTATGTAAACTTCTGACCCACTGGAATTGTGATACATTGAATTATAAGTGAAATAAACTGTTTGTAAACAATTGTTGGAAAAATGACTTGTGTCATGCACAAAGTTGATCCTAACCGACTTGCCAAAACTATAGTTTGTTAACAAGAAATTTGTGGAATGGTTGAAAAAACAGTTTTAATGACTCCAACCTAAGTGTATGTAAACTTCCAACTTCAACTGTACTTCATGAGCTGGGCTGTCTGATTTAGTAGTAAATGTTTGCATGCAGTCGTTAGCATTCACCTAGCATTCACTATGGGGGATTCCATAGTACATGTCAGCATTCTGGTAAATTCAGTTTTATTTTGAAGGGGGGGGGGGGGGGGGGGGGTTAACGAAGAAAAATAAGATAAATTGCACTGCTGATAATACCATATATCCCGGGATGGCACAGTATGAAGGTATGGCAATCTGGATACCTTCCAACCCTAGAGATAGCATGGGAGCACTATCGATACGTGTGTGAACACAGACACTATAGTGGCACAGATACCAAGACGAGTCATACATCTATCTCTATGGCCTGTTGTGCGCACACACACGTATCAGCCCTCTCATTGGCTAGAATGGTCCCACCTGATCTTGCCTCCTCCTGCCTGCCTTCCATCTTTGAGGAGATGTACTTCCATTGTTAGAGCGGTCACTCAAATATCTTGTCAGTTCCTCTTGAAAGTATTCATACCTCTTGACATTTTCCACATTTTGTTGTGTTGTATTCTCAATTTAAAATTGATTAAATTGAGATTGTGTCACTACCCTACGAACAATATTGCATAATAAAGTGGACTTATGTTCTTAGAAATGAAAAGGTGAAATGTCTAGAGTCAATAAGTATTCAAACCCTTTGTTATGGCAAACCTCAAAGTTCAGGAATAAAAACAAGTCACAAATTGCATGGATTCACTCTGTGTGCAATAGTGTTTAACATTATTTTTGAATGACTACCTCATCTGTATAACCCACACATACAGGTAATTGTAAGGTCCCGAGCAGTGAATTTCAAACACAAATTCAACCACAAAGACCAGGGAGGATTTCCTATGCCTCGCAGAGGGGCACCTATTGGTAGATGGGGGAAAAAAGGGGGGGAAAAGCAGACATTGAATATCCCTTTGGGCATGGTGAAGTTAGTAATTACACTTTGGATGGTGTATCAATACACCCAGTCACTACAAAGATACAGGCATCCTTCCAAACTCAGTTGCCAGAGAGGAAGGAAATGGCTCAGGAATTTCACCATGAGGCCAATGGTGACTTTAAAACAGTTACAGAGTTTAATGGCTGTGACAGGAGAAAACAGAGGATGGCTCACCAACATTGTAGTTACTCCACAATACTAACCTAAATGACAGACTGAAAAGAAAGCCTGTACAGAATACAAATATTGGAAAACATGTATCCTGTTTGCAATAAGGCACTAAAGTAAAACTGCAAAAAAAAGTAGCAAAGATATGAAATGCACACTACCGTTCAAAAGTTTGAGGTCACTAATGTCCTTGTTTTTGAAAGAAAAGCTAATTTTTTTGTTTATTAAAGTAACATCAAATTGATCAGAAATACAGTGTAGACATCGTTAATGTTGTAAATAACTATGGTAGCTGGAAACTGATTATTTTTTATGGAATATCTACATAGGCGTACAGAGGCCCATTATCAGCAACCATCACTCCTGTGTTCCAATGGCACGTTGTGTTAGCTAATCCAAGTTTATCATTTTATAAAAGCTAATTGATCATTATAAAGCCCCTTTGCAATTATGTTAGCACAGCTGAAAACTGTTGTGCTCATTAAAAAATAAATAAAACTGGCCTTCTTTAGACTAGTTGAGTATCTGGAGCATCAACATTTGTGGGTTCGATTACAGGCTCAAAATAACTTTCTTCTGAAATGCATCGGTCAATTCTTGTTCTGGGAAATGAAGGCTATTCCATGCGAGAAATTGTCAAGAAACTGAAGATCTCGTACACCGCTGTGTACTACTACCTTCACAGAACTGCGCAAACTGGATCTAACCAGAATAGAAAGAGTGGGAGGCCCCGGTGCACAACTGAGCAAGAGGACAAGTACATTGGTGTCTAGTTTGAGAAACAGACGCCTCATAAGTCCTCAACTGGCAGCTT
Source organism: Salvelinus fontinalis (assembly GCF_029448725.1). NCBI lineage: Eukaryota > Metazoa > Chordata > Actinopteri > Salmoniformes > Salmonidae > Salvelinus > Salvelinus fontinalis. The sequence goes on along the minus strand of NC_074670.1, from coordinate 19,354,821 downwards.
AATTTAATAATACCCGCAAAACACCAGTCTAAACGTTAACAGTGAAGAGGCAATTCCGGGATGCTGGCCATAAAATCTGCCATTTCCAACTACAATAGTCATTTACAACATTACCAATGTCTACACTGTTTCTGATCAATTTGATGCTATTTTAACTGGACAAAAATGTGTTTTTCTTTCAAAAACAAGGACATTTCTAAGTGACCCCAAACTTTTGAACGGTAGTGTATATCCTGACAAAATGGCAAAATGGAAGAGAGGTATGCACAGTCAAAATCCTGGAGGATAACCTGCTTCAGTCTGCTTTCCAACAGACACTGGGAGACTAATTCACCTTTCAGCAGGACAATAACCTAAAACACAAGACCAAATATACACTGGAGTTGCTTACTAAGATGACATTGAATATTCCTGAGTGGCTTCGTGACAGTTTTGAATTAAAATCGACTTGAAAACCTATGGCAAAACTTGAAAATGGCTGTCCAGTAATGATCAACAACCAACTTGAAAGAGCTTGAAGAATTTTGAAAATAATAATGTGCAAATATTGTACAATACAGGTGTGGAAACCTCATAGGGACTTACCAAGAAAGACTCGCAGCTGTAATCTCTGCCGAAGGTGATTATAACATGAATTTACTCAAGGGTGTGAATACATATGTAAATGAGATATTTCTGTACAAACATTTATAAAAATAGGTTTTCACTTTGTCATTATGGGGTATTGTGTATAGATGGGTGATTTAAGTTGATATTTAATCCATTTTCAATTCAGGCTGTAACAAAATGTGGAATTACTAATTACTAACATCACTAGTATCACACTGACTTAGAAAACATTCAATGTTCTTGTCAAGGCACTTTAAGTGAAAATTGGCAGGTGAAAACAGCTGGTAAAGAAATACATTGTAAAAATACAACCAACTATTCTACTTCTGTTACATTTCTAATTCCCTCAGTTCATTTGATATGTCTGTCTGTCTAACAGAAGATGTGATCTCACATCATAGCAATGGGGGGAGATTTGGCAAATACTGTACCACTAAAAACAAAGTGCATCTTCAAAATATACATCTTCTATTATTTACACTGGGAGAATATTAATCAAACCAGTGGAACATGACATGATTGATGGAGGTGCAGGAGTCTTGCTGCTTCTCGGAGCCTTTGAGAACCAGGGTTGCATCAGTACAGCATAAAAACATTGAAAAATCTAATCCAAAACCCATTTGAAATCATTCATCTGAGCAGTAGCTAGCCCCATGCAGGCCCTCAGTGGGTGTCGGAGGCTGGTTGAGGCTGGCTAGAAGGATGATAGCTCTGGTCATCATGGGGGGACTCGACCTCAATCAGACTCAATGTTCCATATTCCGTATTTTTTGTCTTGTCCTGTCAAACCCCAAACTGTCTACCCGCTGTCCCTCCCCCTCCCCCATCATCAGCATCAAACCCCCGTGTTCTTGCGGATCCAGTCTCTCAGCTTGGTGACGCGCGAGTAGACGCCGGGCTTGTTCCGACGAGCGCAGCCCTCACCCCAGCTCACGATGCCTGCCTGGAACCACATCCCACTTTCCTCGAAGCACACCAGGGGACCCCCCGAGTCTCCCTAGTGATGAGAGCAACAGAGGACAGAGACATTACATTGGGCACAAAGGAAATGTGTTTAGGAGTGTTTTAAGATGTAGGTGTATGACATACGTTTCTGTTTATAATTGCATGTGTGTGTGTGTGTGTGTGTGTGTGTGTGTGTGTGTATGTGTGTGTGTGATTATGTAGCCTGCCATGCGTATCCCTCCCACCTGACAGGCGTCAACCCCTCCGGACAAGAAGCCGGAGCAGAGCATCCTGGATGTGACCTGACCCTCGGTGACCACGTTACACACCGTGTCGTTAATGATCTTCACCTCCGCCTTCTGCAGCAGCCGTGCTATGGCACCTGACCGCCACGAGAAAGAGAGGACACGTGGTTATAACTAGCAGGAGACGACCTTCATGTCCACTAGCTACAACCCAGGTGCTAATGAGTTGGCTTTGGGTTGGCTAATGTACAGTTAAGAGATCCCTCAAGAGAAAGAGGGAGAGGGATAGGGAGGTCTGGTATGAAATATGGATGTGGAGGAAGGTGTAATGGAAGAGGGATGATAGGAAAAAGATGTGTGCGAGATGAAGGGAACAAGAGGAATGACATGATGAGAGAGATGAGGAAAATATTAGGATGAAAGATGAGGGAGAAGGAATGGGAAAGGGGTGACAGAAGACAGGGACGTCATGAGAGATGAAGGGAGACAGAGCGGGATGTCATGAACGGGAGAGATGAGGGTTGAGAATGAAAATGGGGAGGAGGTGACGGAAGACGGCCGTCAGGAGAGAGGGATGAAGGGAAGAGAAGTATGCCATGGCGATGAAGGGAAAGACGCCATGATGGGAGACAGATGAGAGGGATGAAGAGGGAGGGATGGAGAGAACGCGCGAGGAATGTCAAGATGAGGGAAGCGCAGCATGCCAAGAAGAAAGAGAGATGTAAAAGATGTATATACATCATAGAGGAGTTAGAACACACCTGACTGAGTCAAATACTATGCCAAATGGTTAGTATGTGAGGTGCGCTGATTCAGCACTTTCTTGGACTATTCCACTGTCTCTTGGCTCCATTCCTTTCAAACGAAATCAAGTGCAGCTCGAGCATATGGAAATACTTGATCTAATGCACAGTATTTGACCCAAGTCTGCCGTATGAGAACAGTAGTGCTGGTCTAAATGAGACCCTTAATACTAAATCAAGCACAGCTCAACAATCTTAAAGAATTCAACATGTATGACCTAGGGATGGGCATGTGTAATTGAGTACCGAGTACTCGAATGGATGTCAAAAATAATCTTTAACCAGAGATTGGCGATAGTGTGCATCTCTCCATGTACACTCTTCCGCCAATTCGTGCTCAGTCATTGTTTTCATGGTGTGAATTGTTTGTGAAAGTTTATGAATTCCCCGCTATATCTCAAAAGTATCACCAGCAGTAAATGTAGGCTACCGTTAATCATTGCAATTTCCCCATTATTCTAGAATGTTTGGTTACGGTCATTTCTGTTAATTCAATGTATTAGTCCAGCATACCGTTCTCATTCTTGTAGTGGAGACGTTGTTTTGAGAGCTCACTGATGATGAAGTTGTGGTTTATTAATCATATTTGCCAGTTTTATGTCAACATGTCTGGTTTCTCCGTCTTGTCAGTATTGCTTGAGTGCGTAAAGATGTGGACTACCTAGGTCGAACGCCGGGATAGGTGGTCCAGTTTAAACCCTTTCACCTGCGTTTTGTAGGAAGTCGCGTTTTTTTCTTCAATAGAGTGATCAGGGTAGAGCAACTATATCCTTCACAGAAAATACATTTGCGCAACACATTCACCAGGAAATAGTTTCATTTTCATCAGATGACATCCGAAGTGCAACGCTATTTGGCTAGCAGCCACACAATTAAATGAGCTTCCAATGAGTAAGGTCATTTTTTGCAAAAGTGATCCATTGCCATCATATATATTTCTAGTATTGTTTATCAGCTCCATTTCTTAATTGAAGTTACTCTTGCATTTTACCAGAGAAAATGAAGCTACGAGAAAAGTAGCTACAAATCAGTCCGAGTGCTGTCTGCTGATAGAATGCCAGTTGGTGAATTCTCATCAGAGTGAAGAAGCGCAACTGAAGCAGTCTGATGCCGAGCATCATTTTAGGTCTGCGTTTAGAAAACGCAGTAAGATTATTTCCTTATGCGTTTTATCTTTTGTTTTTCCACTGCTAGGCGAAGCCAGAGCCGAGCAGGTAATACAGCTCATTATGGTTTCAATTAATGATTCTAAAATGGCACTTGGTTTTTTATTGACTGAATATACTAGGCTATATAGAACATGTTATCTGTGAAGGTTATGATAAATTAGGCATTTTTGCACGCTGTTGGCATAGAGATAAACGTGCACATATTTTCCTCTAGTGTGTTCTAATATACTTTCTTTTACTTGAGTACTCTAGTACAAAAATAATAATAATGAGAGTATTAACAGTAAAAACATTTCAAATGACCATCCCTAGTATGACCCAGTTCTGTAGCATGAAATAGAAGTAAATGTATGTTAACTTTGACCCCATGCACGAAATCAATTGCAACATTAGCATTTGGAGCTATTCAACATATGTATTGTATATGACCTAGGTCTATAAGAACAACAGTGTAACTATATGATCCCCCACCTCCTTCGCGGAGCGTGCCCCAGCCTGTAACCCAACAGGACATGCCAGCAGGGAAGAGGTGGGAGCGTGCGGGTAGGCAGATGGGGTGGATGGTGTTGGTGAACTCCAGCGGCTGGCTCAGCTCCAGCAGGGCGATGTCGTAGTCATAGGTCATCTGGTTGTAGTCTGGGTGGGTGATAATGGTCTTCACCAAGCTTCTCTGAACAGTATCCTGCTTATACTGGTCCTGCATGCCACTGTACGTCTGCCAGTTGGAGGCCACGTGGTTTCTAGAGGCGAGATATATTTATATATATATATATATATATATATATAAATATAAGAGAGAGAGAGAGAGAGAGAGAGAGAGAGAGAGAGAGAGAGAGAGAGAGAGAGAGAGAGAGAGAGAGAGAGAGAGAGAGAGAGAGAGAGAGAGAGAGAGAGAGAATGGGAGAGAGAGCATGGGAGAGAGAGCATGGGATGTTAACATTATTCAGTTATTCTGCTGGCCTCTCTGCCTTTGAAATTTCACTTGAAAGTGTTTTTTTTTTTACAAAGTACAGGAGTGGATAGAATTGATTGTGGGCATGTTAACCAGCCTACAGGGCCAAGGGCTGGCAGTCTTATCTGAAAGGGGCCAGTGTGGTGGCAGGCTTTTGCCAAAGCAGCAACACACCTGATTCAAATAATGAACTAATTAGTCTTTAATAAAGACTCAATTGATTAAATTGTCCGTGTAAGATTGAGTCTAAGATTGCCTACTGCTGTTATAGGATATGAGCTTGAGCTACTCCTATAGAGCCTCTCCACAGTATAAGAGAATGCTGTCTGTAAACAGAAAGGAAGCCGTTTCTCTTCCAAGCTGACTGTGTGATTGTGAGCGGAACCAATGCTAGCAGCAGAGCTCTGTAAATCTCTGTACTGTTCATGAAACTGCCGCAGTGCACAGCTACATCATCTCCTACAGTGGCTGGCTCTAAATGGAAAAGACCACATCCATCCCAACACAGCAGTGCTGGATCACATTCTAGTGCAGGGCTAGTGCTCCACCTAGTGGCAGCCCAGCTAATTACACACAGTATATACACACTATAAAGCTGCTTTGATGTAAATGTGGCCCTGAAGCATCTCTTCTAAATAGTATAATCAAGGGGTAATTTCTCAGTCCTTGTGCTGTGGATCAAAACTCCTGTGTTGTGTAAAGCACTGTTTACCCATCATACTCGCATCTCTCTTAGGGCTCTGTTCAATCCGCATTGAGGAAATTCAGCTTTACAGCGTGATTGAAATGTAAAGACAACGTTCCCACTTTAGTGGAGAACGCATTCATGGTAAACGCTGCACATGTTGGCTCAATACCTTTACATTTCTATTGTGGAACCTGGAACTCTTCAGCTTTACAGATTGAAAAGCCCTTAGTATAAAATGAACCAACAGGATCTCTAAAACAATGTCCTCAGGAATAATGAATAATAATAATAATAACGAGAATGGGGCGCCAACAAACTAAGTTAACTCAGTGAAGTATTTGAAAGACAGCAGAGTGGCCATAAACTACCCCCGGGTGTGGGAAAGGTCCAAAAAAAGATGTTTGAAAGCAGAGTAGAGGGAGGTGGGAGATTCGGAAGCAGAGATGGGATGATCTGTCTGTGAATCAGAAACCAGAAGAGGTGTGAGGGGTGCCATGTACACATACAGGGCTGGAGATCTTGAAAGAAGGAGTCAAGGAGAGAAGCTTCAGTAGAGTAGAGAAGCCATAAACTACCCACAGGCATGACGGGATAGACAGACCCAAAAAAAGAGGGATAGAGAACAAAAGCGAGGCGTAGGGAGGGATGAAGGGAGGACATTCGAAACAATAGGAAGGACAAACTGCAGAGAGGCAGGAGGAGCAGAGAGGAAGGAAGGAGGAGCAGGGAGGAAGGAAGGAGGAGCAGAGAGGAAGGAAGGAGGAGCAGAGAGGAAGGAAGGAGGAGCAGAGAGGAAGGAAGGAGGAGCAGAGAGGAAGGAAGGAGGAGCAGAGAGGAAGGAAGGAGAGCAGTGTTGTGTATGTGGACCTCACTCAGGGCTGATGGTCTTGAAGCAGTGGGCGGCAGACAGGAGCCAGCGGTTGGAGATGATTGACGCGCCACACACATGCCCACGGGTCTGGAAGTGCAGGCTCACCTGCCAGGGCCACTCCCCCAGCTGCGCATTCTCCCCGCCCACAATACGGTTAAGCTTATATGGCCGGATGCCACAGTCTGTTGGAAGGTATGGCGGAGAGGAAGAGTGAGATGAGCGTTAATGAACAGAGAAGAGAAGGAGAAAATAACTTCAACTTGACACCGCAGCCTTGGCGCTGAACTGAACGGCTCGTTGAAATAAGGTACCGACATTAGCTTATCAAAAAAACACTGCCAGACCCCGAGGCTTGTAGGAAAGGAAAAACACAAAAATATTCACACAGATGTCAATAGTTCTCCAAAGAAGAATCAAATAAATAAAAGTGCTGGATGGAGGCCCTCCGGCTTGTTTGGTGTTCTGTAGACAAGCAGCCAGTCATACGTTCTCCCAGCCCCACTACTCTGCTGTCCTGTAGCTCACTGTTAGGAGTGACAATGATGAGTTTACAACTGGTTTCATGTGCTAGTCGAGGTTTTTGCATCAAACAGGAGTTCTAAAACTACATGCTAACTCATGGATGTTTTTACAAAGACAGAGAGAGATGCCCAGAGAATAGGAAGCGAGTGAAGACGTAAATGAGAGGAGGAATGAAAGAGCTTGCTGCTGGTTTGTCTTGTCTTACCGCAGCCTTCCTCGTCTGATTCGTCGGTGCAGTCTTTGACCCGGTCACACTCAGCGTTCACCTTGTTCACACACGCCTCATTCTTACACTTAAAGCTGAAGTCAGAGCAGATACCAGGAGCTGCACAGAGAGAGAGGTGGAGAAAAATGTCAAATAAAAGTCAAAACCCATCAAGAAATCATAAGAAAACACATTTCTGATATTAAAACAATCCCATTTTTCATAAACCTATTTCAGTGCTAGGCCAGGTTTGATGAAAAAGACACTCCAATCAGTCAGGCATTAGAATGCAGTGCACCATACATGGTGATGGTGCTGTGGTTTACATTGACTGGCTGTATTGATTGAGACTGTCTAGTCTAACATCCCACTTTAATCACAAAACTGAGATTGAAAAGGAGTGAGGGTTGTGTGCAGTAGCATAGCTAATGTATGTCAAAAGAGAGGTGTGTCCTGTCATGTAATGAGTGAGTCTGGTGTGTGTTGACTTACACAGGGTACAGGAAGCCTCGTCACTCCCGTCTACACAGTCCATCTTAGTGTCACACACCACATCCTGAGGCAAACAGGTCCCGTCGCCACACCTCCACTCATTCTTAGCACAGCCTGGGAAGGGTGGAGGAGAGAGAAAGATACATTTTTACTGATGTGGCCAGACTGGACTCTTGTTCTCCCTCCATCTCTCCCCTGCTCTGGGTTTTAAAAGGCTGAATGCATTATACATGATTAAGAGTCTAGACGGAGGCTGAGCAAATTGGGCAAGGCTTCCAACAAGCCACATTACTGATAAAGTAATGACCACACACAGCCGAGTTAGGAGCCAGTGTCCACCGATTAGCGCCTTTAATGTTAGCACAATCAGTATGGCATTAGCGGGCCGTTTAGCCCGCAGACTGGCATTACATAGATAGAGAGGGTCTGGCCGACTAGGAGGCTACTCACTGCAGTGCTTCTCATCACTCTCGTCACCGCAGTCATTGACACGGTCGCACACCCAGTACTTGGGCTTGCACATCCCGTTGTCACAGGCAAACTGGTCCTTTTCACATTCTGAAAATAGCAAGAGGAAATGTCCAGTGTGTCAGAGGCTTCTATCACACAGATATGCACACACACAGGAATGTGAGGGGAGTGGGAAGTATGTGAAGGGAGGGTAAGGGGGAGTGAGGAAGGGTTGAAGGGGCAGTGAGGGAGGGTTGAAGGGGGAACTGAAGTAGGGAGGGGTGAAGTGGGAAGTGAGGTAGGGAGGTAGGGAGGGTGAACGGGAAGTGAGGGGAAAAGAGGGAGGGGAGTGAGGTAGGGGTGAGGTGAGGCCAAGCAAGGCCAGAATCTACTTACTGCAGTTCATTTCATCACTCATGTCCCCACAGTCGTTCCAGCCATCACAATGCAGCTCCTTCTTGATACAGAACCCAGAGCCACAGGCAAACTGGTTGGGGCAAGCTGCACACAGTAACAGAATGGAGGGAATGAGGAAGGAAGGAGGGAGAGAGGGCGACAGGGGGAAGAGGCGAATGAGAGTGAGCGATGAGAGAGAGAGAAAGATGGAGAGAGAGCGAGTGACAGAAGGAGTGTGAGGGAATGACAGTGTATATCCGGCCCATCCGTCTTGTTGCAATCTGCTCGTCCCTATTGATCAAAGCAATTTGAAATCCATTATGGCCCAAACTCTGAAAGAGCAGCACTACAGAGGGTAGAGGGGACGAGGGGAGTGGAGGGGACTGAGACAGAGACTAGAAGTGCTCCTGCCTGATAAAACAGACAATAAACACACTCTCATTGTGATTGGTGGACCTGTGAAGTCAGAGCTGCAGTCTGTAAACCTCCATCATTGAACCGTCTCTGAGTGTCAGTCAGCGTGCCACTTGGTTTGGGGCACTAGTTCAGTTGTTATAGTGATGATTACTCTGTCATATAGCAACTTTCACTTCAATAGCACCACCACTCCCATATCAGTTGCCATTGAGATTAAGAGCGGTTTGAAAACAGTACCATAAAATGGTAACACCTTCATAGGACGTTTCATACAATCCAGTCATATATAACACCAGAGAGAAACCACTCACGGTTGGAAGGATCGTATGCATTGTACTGAGCCTGGAAGCCTTTGTCTGTGAAGGACTCATCAGAGTGGAACATCACAACCAGTGAGCTGGTGGTACTGGTAAGGGCCAGAGAAGACAGCTCCCCACAGTACCTGACACAAAGCACACAACGTTTATTTCAGTGGAAATACTGACATTGTTTTAAACCATCACATTCCGTTGACATACAGAGGATATATCCTGTGAAAAACAATTAAGTCATACTGTTCTATAGAGCTCCAGTAAGTAGAGGACAATTCTTACTTGGTGCCCATGACCTCTATGTAGTCTTTGTGACACACCCTGACGTCCACTCTCGGCTCCTTCATACGGAACATGGTGAACTTGACACGTACCTGCTTCCCTGCAGGGACCTGAGAGACAGGGTTGTGTTCATGTGAGTCTTAAGAGTTGGAAAATGCCACCACTTTTCCCCTCTGCCCTGCTCCTTAGAGGTACGCACTTGTTCCTTCCTCCTCATAGTTTCTAAATAAATGGTGTAGGAAATATAGTGGTCTCTCAAGCCTGCTCACACCAATTCAATGATTTGAAATCCACAAGGGGAACGGGACCAAGTGGGAGGTGTAGGGAATTGGAACTCAAACTACAGTAGCTGTGGGAGAACACCTAACCCACCTCCTCCCCCAAGACACAAAACCTTAAGGACTGCTGCTGCAATAGGACATATGAAGATGGAAGAGGTACTGAACAGCCTGGCTGACATTCTGCAGCCTCAGCATTCCCCTCATACAGAGCTATGGATGGTGCAGGAAAGAGGGGACTAGAGAGCGGGACCAGAGAGTGAGGGGGTAAATAGAGAGGTAGCAGAGAGAGGGGGTAACAGAAGAGGCTATGATGCAGGATCACCAACCTCGATGGTCCACTTGCAGTCCAGGGCTGGGGGATAGAAGCTGGGGTAATGGGGAGAGCTGAAGTTCCCCTGAGCATCACTCAGGACTCCCCCACAACTTTTGGCTAAAATGGCAACAGTTGGGTCATTAGAGTGTTCATCATGTTAACTTAGTGAAATATGGACTGTTTGACTGGCATTGTCGTTGTACATCTTGGTAAGGGGATGACTGTGTGATGTTATCTTACATGTTGTTAGGGGGATGATTGAGTACTCTGCACTGAAGCCGGGCCTCTGGACAGCACTGTCGGTGATGAGGTTGATGAGCATGATGTTACTGGACGACACCACCTCCAGAGGATTGCTGGGAGGCCTCTGACCACACTTGCTATAGGAGGCAATTCATACAGGAAATGGAGACGTCAACAAATGACAGGGCTGGGCAACACTGATCAAGGTGTGGGACTTCAATTAATTCACTGACAGAATGTGGTGCAGGCGTGAAAGGCATAAACCATCAGTATACCATCTACACTGTGTTGTTAGAGTGACATAGTACACTTTTAATAAAACACATGAATCAGAAACCCAAAGAAGCCCATTAAATACATTTTAAATGTCTAAATAACTGATGAGCACCCACACATCAAAAAGCATTAAGTCAACTATTAAAGGGAAGAAAAATAGCCCTACCCGCTCAGACACACATTTCAAAGTCAAACAGGTATTTTAGCGAAACGCTCCTGCAGCGTGGGCCGGCGGCCGGAGCCACAGAAGTGTGAATGACGCTGCAAGAGCAGCACTACATCTACCTGCAGCAACGTGATGCCATTAGAAACTATTGTATTAAGGCTCTCAAACCTGGTGTCACCTTGGATAAATCTGAAAGGCTGAGCAGCAATATAAACATCTTATGCAGCGCCTGGCTACCCGCATTTGTTTGGCGAAGGGTCTGGAACTTGAAATTGCCTGCAGTGTAGCCCCCACTGATTTGCACTCAGGTTGCCACAGTGGGGGAGAGAGAGAGAGCCCAAGACAGACAGACACCCACAGAGTCCACAGACAACCAACCACAATTACACACAGCAGCATGGCTGCTGGGTGGCACCCCTGGTAGATTGGAAAAGAGAGGTCATTCTGAGCCAACTCAATCTCACTGAAGGTCCCCAATGTTAACAATGAAAGATGACGTGCTGGGATAAATGCACCAGGATCCCAACAAGTGACTAAAATCACCAATGACGTGACAGGAATGAAGTCCACAGCATTCGCTACACTTCAAAACGACCGTTTTCGCCCATGTTTTTCTATTCCCACTGGGGACCTTAGCCAAATACAAAGTGATGTTCCGGTCCCTCTTGGGAATCCTGGAAAATTACATGACACACTTTTACCTTCTTTCCTCATTAAGTAAGCATATGTTGGTACTGGTAGTATGCATGTCTTGGTTGGACCCTAAATGAATAAAAGGTTGTAAACAAGTGGGATACACCGAGTGTACAAAACATTATGAACACCATACTAATATTGCGTTGTACACCCACAGATGTTGGCCAATGTTGACTCCAATGCTTCCCACAGTTGTGTCAAGTTGACTGGATGTTCTTTGGGTGGTGGGCGATTCTTGATACACACAAGAAATTGTTGAACGTGAAAAACCCAGCAGCGTTGCAGTTCTTGACACAGTCAAACCCGTGCGCCTAGGACCAACTACCATACCCTGTTCAAAGGCACTAAAATCTTTTGTCTTGTCCATTCACCCTCTGAATGGCACACAAACAATCCATATTTCACTTGGTTTAAAAGTCATTCTTTAACATGTCTATGTATCTTGGTAGGATGAAGAATATATTATTTATTGTGCTGAAAGAAAGTAAGTTTAAAGTTGACTTCCTGCTTCCTTTTTCCCCACTGTAACATAACCTTATTGATTGGAAACAAACCCGCATTCTCGCAGCACAACAACCTATCAATTACACCTAGCCTAGACACCAGGAAACCACCTCCCATTGAACAAAGACAATATGGCTCACACACATTTGAAATCTTACAATTTAATTCAGTTGTCTGTGTATCACTGCTGATATTAAGATGGAGTTTGTTACAGATTTCCTTGGGCTGTGGAGAATAGTGGCATTATGACAGACACTGGCCTGATTCAGCCTCTCTCATCACCATCCCTGTACTAGAGTCTTTGGGTTCATGAAATGCACTAATAAAAAATAAATGCATTATTCATATTATTTATCTATCATCATTATCACAGTAGTGGTTGTAAGAGCACTCACTGAGTGATGGCCTGGGACTCATCCGGGCTGAGGGAGTCGTAGATGGACACAAAGTCATCGGAGCAGTCGTCCTCTATGTGAAAGTGGGAGAAGCGGACTGAGATGGCGTTCTGTTCTGGGGCTCTGATCTGCCACTGGCAGCGGGACTGGGCCGGGTACTGATCTGGGAAGCCTGGAGACTGGAAGCTCTGAACTAAGGTGTCAGCCTCCAACCGGAAGAAACACTCGTAATCTGACGGGCAGGAAATGAACAGCATAACAGATTACATTAGTAGATGTACAGACATACAGGTAAAGTAGCCCAACAAGGCTGTGGGTTTTCCCTGGTCAGCTCACATGCTAAGGAAGAACCTTAGACTCGCTAGTCCCAAAAGTGCAAACGCCAAGGCAGATAACATAGTGGAAAAAAGAGCTGTGGTGAGCTGTGTTGTATGGCATCAATCAAAATGTCATATCATGGTGTGGAGAAATGTACACATCTTATACCATGTCTACTACACTGTTCATCATCCAGTGTCATCTGTTGATGCAATGTCAACTATCAACTCTCATCTGAAATTAAATGGAACATGCGCAAAATCGTTTGAGGATTACGCCTCAACACAGAGGGTAAAAGAAGACGAGTGAAATAGGCCAACATCCATTTTTATTCAGTAGTCCACTCATGTACTATATAGCCAGTGCTCTCAATCTCTTCATGAACGGAGCAGCAGCAGCATTATGTATCAAGCGGGGCAGGCATTCGTCACAGACTGGCAGCAGCGGGGTGAACATCTAGCGGGCTGGAAAATTACAGCGGCGTGTGATTGAAACGGGAGACAGTGGGTTTACTCACCGGCTCTGGGGTTCCGGGCCATCCTGGGGTCTGTGCCTGGAGAGAGGGGAGGGGGGGGGGTGCGGGAGAGAAACAGAAGAGTGATGGAATAAGAGGGGGAGGGAGAAGGGAGAAAAGGATAGATGGAGAAGGAGGAGAGAGAATTGAGGAGGAAAGGGAAAGGGGAAATGAGAGATAAAGAGGGAGGGTTAAGAGAGTGTTACCTTACTGAGAGGCTGATAGAGTTTGATGCACGGGCATATAATATTTGGGTTGCACTTTTACTGTTCCAATTCGCCGTACGCACTGCTGTTGAGAGAGCTGCCGATGGACAGTTTTTTTTAAACCCCCCCATTGCCCCACGGAGCCCAGGGATACATCTCTGTCTAACCGTCTGACAGCCACATCAAATCATATAAACAGAAATCATTTTAAAAGAGAGCAAAACCACTAAGTCATATAGGGTGACCTTTTTGCAATGCAATGTGAAGTAGACAGAAGCTAGAATAATGATAATGGCTAGAGCCAGGCAGCTAGAGGGCAGCCCAGGGGCCAACTACTGTAACGTCATTAGAGGACCCAAACTACATAAAGTGTCCAATCACTGATACAATACAAACAGAGTGGCGTCCCTTATACCTCCACGTTATCTTATTAGGGCATGTCAGAGACATCTAGCTGGCATAGAACAGCCATTAATGCAGAAATCAGATCAGATATGAATGCTTATGGAAAATGACAGAGGGGGCTTGCTTCAGACAATACATTTCTCTTCATTAAACATGACCCTTTAGTGGAGGGGAGGCCAACCCTGCATCTGGAGAGCTACTGGGTGCGCAGGCTTTTGATCCAACCCTGTTACCCCTCATTCAGCTGATCAAGGTCCTGGTGAGCAGCCAATTAATAGAATGATAGGTTTTGGATTTGGGTTGAAGTGGAAGCTTGCAGGACTCAGGGTAACTCTCCAGGAGGAGGGTTGGTCACTGCTTGCTTAGTTTAAACCCTAAGCCTCTAGATAAACCCCCTGCCACAGAGACTACACCCCCTGGTTTGGTCTTGACTGGGTTGTACTAACTACTAACTCACGTGAGGCAGTGACTTGGCTGATGCGGAGGCTCTGGCCGGAGCGTTTGCCCTGCTCCCTGATGCCATTCCACAGTACCTCCAGGACCCGCTCCTCAGAGAACTCTGGCAGCATCTCCAGGTCCGTTGCCGGGATGTCAAACTGGGTCCAGTAGTAGGCCAGCACCCCCTCACTGGAGAGAGAGAGGGACTTGAAGGAAGAAGACCAAACTGTGCTGACTGAGGCCTTCATTGATCACTCAGTTATGCACTTCAACGTTTCTATAGTGCAAGTTTGACCAAACCTCTCCTCAACAACAGCTGGCGTTTTGAGTTGCTGCAATGGACGTTCCATTGTCCAAATCACACTTATCCAATAAGCATTTTCAAAGATTCAAATTATGTAATAAACAAAGTGATCACATGACTAGCTTTATGGCCAACTGTACATTACCAACATGCAGAACCTCCACATCCCAGAATGCTCTCCTACCTGAAGGCGGTCACCACAGATGTGGTGTAGTACTTGGAGAGGAACTCAACTTGTTTGTAGTTAATCTTAAGCTGGTGAAAAAAGACAAACATAAAAATTAGCATTCATTAGGTTTCCTGACAACCCATTTGCTGTTACCATGGCGAAGATAGGGAGCCATGACCTCAGAGTTCAGCTGAATCCTCCATATAAGGTTTAATTGATCAAGGTTACCATGGTGTTGGGAGTGCTCCAGGTATTGGCCAGTTCGATACCAAGAAAAGTTTGTCTGCGGCTGCAATAAGGCCCCTGAGAACAAGTGTGTATGCTTGCATTCAAACTGCCTGCATGCCATGAATAACAGGGGTTCCATTGGAGATCCCATGGAGGACGAGTGTCTTCAGCTACAGTTATGTGAAAGAAATGTAGAAAGAAACTGGATGTCGAATCCTAGCATGTGTTGTTATTAATCATGCTGTCTGTTCATAGTGTGTGTTAAACTCCAGTTCAGACTGTGAATAAGAACGCATGTAGCGGACATGTAATTATCAGGCTGGTAAATGTTAAATCCAAAAGGTACATTATAAAGGCAGAGGAGCTGAACTCACCTCAACTCCCTGAAACAGACTGAAGAGAGTAGTGAACGATCTTCATCGGTATCAACTCTGATAAGACCACATTGAGAACCGAGAAATGGGCTGGAGACTTTTAAATGGACCACAATGGAGAAAGCCAATTAACAATTTCAGAGGAGAGCAAAATGAGTGATCCACTGAAGTTGAACCCAGAAGTGCAGAATGTGATCCCATTGCCATTTGCAGAGCTCAGACGAGAGACACAGTGTCTCCTAAGTGTGGATTTCCTTATTCAAAGCCATTTCTAAGCACAAATACCATGTTCTACAGCAGGTAACAGCAGACTACCAAGTCAACCACACAGCACTGCCAACATACAGAGAGGTGCATTGTTCCCTCAATTTAAAAATAAAAATAACTGTGTATTCTTTAGTCTTGCCAGTGGAGCCAATAGTGTGTTGGTGTCTGATTGGCTTTGTTAGTTCAGTTGTATATACTGTAGACCCAATCACCAACATATAATGACACTTTGCTCTACTGCATCTGCAATACATGGCCAGAGGATGAACTGAATGTACCGAGCAGAGAGAATAATGGTGGGGGTGTGTTCTATTGTCACATTAATGCTCATTGAACAGTCATCTAGAATTCCATTCAGACCACCTACCTTACATTGTCACTCATGCAGCCATACATTCTAAAGCAATGCCACACTGACCGGGGGTTTAGCAATAGCAGTTCATCATTGTCATGTTCCCAAGTGGCGATACACACATCTCCATAACTCCAATGAAAGGAAATGTTGTTGGAGGAAATAACAGAGTAACTAAATGATGTTCTCTTCCAGTCCACCCACACAAATATGCCTTCAGCAATCTCCTTCCACCAGGAGAAAAACATGCTGTGGCAGATAGCTACAACAAACAAGAGAGAAAAACAATCTCAGTCAGTTCTGAACTCTGACACCTGACTTAATACCTGGCCTAAAGGGTATTGTGGGTGGAGGTTAACTTGGTAGAAGGCTATTGTGCCAGTCATCAACCTATCTATCAAAAGTTCAACTAATTTCAACTTTTGACGCAGGCAAGAAAATGATGGGAAATGACTGATGTCTGTCTGTCATCTCATCACTTTTGTCTGTCACCATACAAAAACAATAAGCTCAATCGTTTTTTTTTTAACAGAACATCACCAGGACATGGTATCTGAGCCTAAACCTGGGTCAAACTCACTATCTCTTCCAGGTCGTCTGCCAGCTTTTGGAACTCTGTGCTGGTGGGGTCCTCCAGATTCTGGTTGTAGGGCACGTTGTCCAGTTTCATGTGCCCGCTATACACCCGCTGAGCTGGGACACGCTTCATACTTATGGTGGCCGCCGACTCCTTGCCTTTGACTGAGTGAGGGAAAGAGAGTGGGAGAAAGAGGAAGTCATCTAGATAAATTGTACATGCAACACCAATGCCTCCTCATAAACTTCCAGAGATGGTTAATATGATTCTCTGCTGGAGCAAATAAAAAGAGAACAGGGATTTAGGAGAATTAGGAGTTTGTTAATCTTTTGATTATCTCTCAGTAAAAGCCTCTGATCAGGCTGTAGAGTGAGAGTGTGTGTGTGACTGTCAGGATGTTCCGTCTACTCTGCACCGCTCCACTTTACTCCCCTGAATTATTAACACCAAACAAATTAAGGCCTGTCAAACAGGTTATCAATGGCAAATTGAAACTTCCAAACTTCACACTTATTTAGGATATTTGTACCAAACGTCTAGGCCCACAAAGCAGCGGTCAGGCAGCGCCTGTGAATGTGAAATCTCCTGGGTGTGCTCTGTAGATGGCAGGTTTAGATTGGCCAATTGCAGTTGGCGAGGGCTGCCAACTCAAACCCAAGTCTTTCCGGGTAGATTATAAAAAGCTGTTTGCCATTATTTACATTTCAGGTATCAATTTTATATTCAGACATTAGAAGAAACAAACCTCCCAGAATACTCCAGGCCAAACTGAGAGGGTTGGAAATTAGCAACATTAGTACAGTTGGAATTATTGAGCCACTTTGGGGCATCCTTTGCATTTTCAGTCAGACTGAGTGATAGTACCTAGTCTATGATTATTACATGCATTAGTCTCAGACTACATAGTAAAGTTGTACTCACTAACAAAGAGCCAGATGAGGATTCCTGCCACGGCTGCCAAGACAAGCAGAGCGATGAGGACTCCCACTATCACTCCAGTCTTCTTCTTCGATGCCATCTTCTCTTTGTTATCCAGGAAGGTGACCTGCTCATGCCGCCCGTTCTGCCCCTAGGTAGACAGAGACAGAGACATAAGAGGGAGATAAGTTAATTTCTTACCTACAGTTATATGATGAGATTACTAATACTCAAGACGTAGGAGTACAATAACATGTCCAGTGTAGTGTGTGACCTAACTTGGAGGACTTGGAGATTGTTAGGAGATCATAGTGTTCAGTCTCCTCCTAAAATCATCCTGAAACTAAGTACAAGACAGTAGCTATAGCCACCTCCAGACTCCAGTCTTACCATACGAGGTGAAAGTAATGACAGTGGACTTGTAAAAAGCTACAAAGGAAAAGCCTGTGACATCAACGAAGGCACTAGAAACAAAGTGCCAATTCTACTGATCCTGGCATCAGAAAGTTCCCATCGTCAACATTCGAACAGTAACAAAAAACTAAATGAAAGCTAAGATTCTGTGGCTCGGCAACTAAAATCAAGAAGCAACCGCAGCTGCATTATCCCAAAGAGGAACTGATCCAACTCACTGTTCTCATCGGGAAGGGTTATGTATCGTTAGTATAACCTCTGCCATACTTCTCATTTCACATTGGAGGCTAAAACCTTATTTAAAAAGAGATGAGCACAGAGAGACAGAGGGGGAGATGTCCTTGAGGTGCTGCCATGGAAAGTTCAGTGTGTGTCTATCGGTGTAGTAGTAGATGTGTGGTGTGTGTAGGTCAGCAGGGGAAAGACAGACAATTGCGTTGTTTGTGAAACTGACCGCCATCTGGATCATCACCCTGTATTAGACTGACGGTGAATTGCAAAGACGGCTAACACTGATTCACACCATAACAATAACGTGTCTGTTTTACATTACTTATCATGTTTTTGTTTAGGGAGAATCACTGACAAGTTGAAACAGGCTCAGAACAAATCCTGACGTCAAAACAGGCCCAACCAGTTTAGTGACCTGAGAGCACACACGTTGCACTGCAGAGAAGACTTCCATGGCACTCTGTATGTGCTTCACCTTCTCTAAAGGAACAGCCAACTGTGAGCAAGTACTTGGTGACATCAACAACAATACTACTCCCTAGCCACTGCCTCACCATGTCACTAAACGTCAACAAAACAAAGGAGCTGATTGTGGACTTCAGGAAACAGCAGAGGGAGCACATCCCTATACACACAGACGGGACAGCAGCGGAGAAGGTGAAAAGCTTTAAGTTTTTCGGCGTACACATCACTGACAATCTGAAATGGTCCACCCACACAGACAGTGTGGTGAAGGCGCAACAGCCCCTAAGACCCACTAAGTTTTACAGATGCACAATTGAGAGAATCCTATCGGGCTGTACCACTGCCTGGTACGGCAACTACACCGCCCACAACCGCAGGGCTCTCCAGAGGGTGGTGCAGTCTGCACAACGCATCACCGGGGGAAAACTACCTGCCCTCCAGGACACCTACAGCACCTGATGTCACAGGAAGTCCAAAAGGATCCTCCAGGACAACAACCACCCGAGCCACGGCCTATTTACCTCGCTATCATCCAGAAGGCGAGGTGCATCAAAGCTGGGACCGAGAGACTGAAAAACAGCGTCTATCTTAAAGGCCATCAGACATCACTAGCTGGCTACCACCCGGTTACTCAGCCCTGTACTTTACAGGCTGCTGCCCTATATACACATAGACATGTAAACACTGGTAACTTTAATAATGTTTGCATACTGCTTTACTCATTTCATATGCACAGTGCCTTCTGAAAGTATTCAGACCCCTCGACTTTTTCCACATTGTTACATTACTGCCTTATTCTAAAATGGATTTTAAAAATCCTCAGCAATCTATACACAATGCCTCATAATGACAAAGCAAGAACATTTTGCAAATCTATTAAAATAAAAAACAGAAATACCTATATTCAGACCCTTTGCTATGAGACTCAAAATTGAGTTCAAGTACATCCTGTTCCCATTGATCATCCTTGAGATGTTTCTACAACTTGATTAGAGTCCACCTGTGGTAAATTCTATTGATTGGACAACATTTGGAAAGACACACAACTGTCTATATAATGTACCACAGTTGATAGTGCATGCCAGAGCAAAAACCAAGCCATGAGGTTGAAGGAATTGTTCGTAGATCCCCTAGACAGGATTGTGTCGGGGCACAGATCTGGGGAAGGGTACCAAAACATTTCTGCAGCATTGAAGGTCCCTAAGAACACAGTGGCCTCCATCATTCTTAAATGGAAGAAGTTAGAAACCACCAAGACTCTTCCTAGAGTTGGCCGCCTGGCCAAACTGAGCAATCGGGGGAGAAGGGCTTTGGACAGGGAGGTGACCAAGTACCCAATGGTCACTGACAGAGCTCCAGAGTTCCACTGTGGAGATGGGAGAACCTTCCAGAAGGACAACCATCTCAGCAGCACTCCACCAAATCAGGCCTTTATGGTAGAGTGGTCAGAATGAAGCAACTCAGTAAAAGGCACATGCCCGCTTGGTATTTGCCAAAAGGCACCTAAAGAATCTCAGACCATGAAAAACAAGATTCTCTGGTCTGATGAAACCAAGATTAAACTCTTTGGCCTGAATGCCAAGCGTCACATCTGGAGGAAACCTGGCACCATCCCTACGGTGAAGCAAGGTGGTGGCAGAATCATGCTGTGGGGATGTTTTTCAGCAGCAGGGACTGAAAGACTAGTTAGGATCAAGGCAAAGATGAAATGAACAACGTACAGAGAGATACTTAATGAAAACCTGCTCCAGAGCGCTCAAGATCTCAGACTGAGGTGATTGTTCACCTTCCAACAGAACAATGACCCTAAGCACAGAGCCAAGACAACGCAGGAGTGGCTTCGGGACAAGTCTCTGAATGTCCTTGAGTGGCCCAGAACCCGATGGAACATCTCTGGAGAGACCTGAAAATAGCTGTGCAGCAATGTCCCCCCCCAATTTCACCAGGTTAATATTGCCCGCTAACCTGGATTTCTTTTAGCTAAATATGCAGGTTTAAAAATATATACTTCTGTGTAATGATTTTAAGAAAGGCATTGATGTTTATGGTTAGGTACACGTTGGAGCAACGAGTCCTTTTTCGCGAATGCACACCGCATCGATTATATGCAACGCTAGATTAACTAGTAATATCATCAACCATGTGTAGTTATAACTAGTGATTATGATTGATTGATTGTTTTTTTATAAGATAAGTTTAATGCTAGCTAGCAACTTACCTTGGCTTCTTACTGCATTCGCGTAACAGGCGGGCTCCTCGTGAAGCAGGTGGTTAGAGCGTTGGACTAGTTAAGTGTAAGGTTGCAAGATTGAATCCCTGAGCTGACAAGGCCCCTGAACAAGGCAGTTAACCCACCGTTCCTAGGCCGTCATTGAAAATAAGAATGTGTTCATAACTGACTTGCCTAGTTAAATAAAGGTGTAATCATATGACACTACTGAGGCCTGTAGCTGGAAAGACATCAGCACAGTTCACAAATGGATCTAACTCGGTGTTCAAAATTACCGATATCCGATTGTTATGAAAACGTGAAATAGGCCCGAATTAAATCGGCCATTCCGATTAAAATCGGTCGACCTCTAGTGTATACACTTTATTCTATTCTACTGTATTTTGGTCAATGCCGCACCGACATTGCTCGTCCTAATATTTATATATTTTAAAATCCATTATTTTACTTTTAGGATTTCTTTGTATTGTTGTGAATTGTTTTATATTACTGCACTGTTGGAGTTAGGAACACAAGCACTAACATCTGTTAAATATGTGTATGTGACCATTAATTTTAATATATGTCATATAGTGACTCTCCATATCAGCCCTCTCTCCCTACAGTACTTCAGTATGATGGGTAAGTTCAGGGCTACCTGGGGCATAGGCTAATATCCATGTGCCCTGCCCTGGGTCCAGGGTGTGTCCGAGTCCTCGTGCGCACGCAGACGGCAGAGAGCGATTACAGAGCAGATAGTAATCACCGCACACAATTGCCTCTGCGCCTGTGGCCCAGCGTGGAGAGAAGGACCCGATCCACCATTAGGGACGGGAGAATCGCTTCGGTATTAAATCAATTTGTCAGAAGTGCCGCCCCTTAAGATGGGGGCTCAATTACACTGGTCTAGATGATAACTCATCGCAATTAAAGGCCATTCTTACCATGCTCCGGCTCTCACACAACTCCTAATTGGAATTTATAACAGCAATCATGGTATGGAATTAAGGGAATCATTAGGGATGGGGTCAGTGAGCGCCCGGGGGAAGGGGGGGGGGGGGGGGGGGGGTCGCTCTCTCCATCAGTCACCCTGATCACAGCCTAATAAAACCATTACATGCTTTTCGTCATATCCCCTGCCTCCATCTCTCTGCCCTCAAACAAAAATACTACTCCCTCCAGTTAGATCCATGTGAACTGTGCTGATGTCTTTCCAGCTACAGGCCTCAGTAGTGTCATATGATTACACAGGAAATGGTGTTGAATTCAGTGGACACATACAAACACAACTTTCACTGACAGTATAAACAGAACAGAGGAAAACAAAAACATTGCAAAAGTCTGTCACAGTATTATGCCTGTAAACCTTTTTTATTTTATTTTTAACACCACAAAAAGTAAAATACAGTGGCTTCAGGAAGTATTCACACCCCCTGACTTATTCCACATTGTTGTGTTACAGCCTGAATTCAACATTGATTACATACATTTGTCTCACCCATCTACACACAAAAGACCACAATGACAAAATGTTTTTCAAAATTTTAGCAAATTTATGAAAACGAAAAACTAATATCGAATTTACATAAGTATTCAAACCCCTGAGTCAATACATATTAGAATCCCCTTTGGCAGCAGTTACAGCTATGAGTCTTTTTCAAAATTGCTTGTTGAACATTGCTAGACAACCATTTAAGTCTTGCCATAGAATTAAGAAGATTTAAGTTAGAACTCGGTCACTCACCCATAACAAGACGCAGCCACCACTATGTTTGAAAATCTGGCGAGTGGTACTCAGTAATGTGTTGTATTGGATTTGCCCTAAACATAGCACTTTGTATTCAGTACAAAAGGATGCATGTTTAGGAATTATTTTATTTTGTACAGGCTTCATTCTTTTCACAGTCATTTAGGTTAGTATTGTGGAGTAACTACAATGTTGATCCATCCCCAGTTGTTTCCTATCACAGCCATTCAACTCTGTAACTGTTTTAAAGTCACCATTGGCCTCATGGTGACATCCCTGAGAGGTTTCCTCCATCTCCGGCAACTGAGTTAGGAAGGACGCCTGTATATTTGTTGGGAATGGGTGTTTATACACCATTCAAAGTGTAATTAATAACTTCAGCATGGTCAAAGGGATATTCAATGTATGCTTTTTATCTCCCCACATTTTTTTACACCCATCTACCAATAGGTGCCCTTCTTTGCGAGGCATTGGAAAGCCTCCCTGGTCTTTGTGGTTGAATTTCAAATTCACTGCTCGACCTTACAATTATCTGTATGTGTGAGGTAGTGAAATTAGGTAGTCATTCAAAAATCATGTTAAACACTATTGCACAGAGTGAATCCATGCAATTTGTGACTTGTTAAGCAAATTTGAATTCAAATCAAATCAAATGTTATTGGTCACACACACGGTTAGCAGATGTTATTGCGAGTGTTGCGAAATGCTTGTATTTCTTGTTCCGACAGTGCAGCAATATCTAACAAGTAATATCTAACAATTCCACACACAAATATAAGTAAAGGAATGGAATAAGAATATATAAATATATGGATGAGCAATGACAGAGCACCATAAGCTAAGATGCAATAGATAGTATAGAATACAGTATATACATATGAGATGAGTAACTGCAAGATATGAAAACATTATTAAAGTGGCATTATTAAAGTGACTAGTGTTCCATTTATTAAAGTGGCCAATGATTTCAAGTCTGTATGTAGGCAGCAGCCGCTCTGTGCAAGTGATGGCTGTTTAACAGTCTGATGGCCTTGAGATAGAAACTGTTTTTCAGTCTCTCGGTCCCAGCTTTGATGCACCTGTACTGACCTCGCCTTCTGGATGGTAGCGGTGTGAACAGGTAGTGGCTCGAGTTGTTGTTGTCCTTGATGATCTTTTTGGCCTTCCTGTGACATCGGGTGCTGTAGGTGTCCTGGAGGGCAGGTAGTTTTCCCCGGTGATGCGTTGTGCAGACCACACCACCCTCTGGAGAGCCCTGCAGTTGTGGGCGTACCAGGCAGTTGCCGTACCAGGCAGTGATACAGCCCGACAGGATGCTCACAATTGTGCATCTGTAAAAGTTTGTGAGGGTTTTAGGTGGCAAGCCAAATTTCTTCAGCCTCCTGAGGTTGAAGAGGCTGTTGCGCCTTCTTCACCACACTGTCTTTGTGGGTGGACGATTTCAGTTTGTCAGTGATGTGTACGCCGAGGAACTTAAAACTTCCCACCTTCTCCACTGCTGTCCCGTCGATGTGGTTGGGGGGTGCTCCCTCCTGCTGTTTCCTGAAGGCCACGATCATCTCCTTTGTTTTGTTGACGTTGAGTGAGAGGTTATTTTCCTGACACCACAATCCGAGAGCCCTCACCTCCTCCCTGTAGGCTGTCTCGTTGTTGTTGGTAATCAAGTCTACTACTGTTGTGTCATCTGCAAACTTGATCAAATCCAATTTATTTATATAACTCTTCTTACATCAGCTGATATCTCAAAGTGCTGTACAGAAACCCAGCCTAAAACACCAAACAGCAAGCAATGCAGGTGTAGAAGCACGGTGGCTGGGAAAAACTCCCTAGAAAGGCCAAAACCTAGGAAGAAACCTAGAGAGGAACCAGGCTATGAGGGGTGGCCAGTCCTCTTCTGGCGGTGCC
This sequence comes from Salvelinus fontinalis, assembly GCF_029448725.1. NCBI lineage: Eukaryota > Metazoa > Chordata > Actinopteri > Salmoniformes > Salmonidae > Salvelinus > Salvelinus fontinalis. Next base: position 19,330,549 of record NC_074670.1, on the reverse strand, counting down.
GGGAGGAGAATATAACAGAATATGGCCAAGGTGTTCAAATGTTCATAAATGATGATTGAGTTGGAGGCGTGCATAGTCACGCAGTCATGGGTGAACAGGGAGTACAGCAGGGGGCTGAGCACACACCCTTGTGGGACCCAGTGTTGAGGATCAGCGAAGTGGAGATGTTGTTTCCTACCTTCACCACCTGGGGACGGCACGTCAAAGTCCAGGACCCAAGTACACAGGGCGGGGTTGAGACCCAGGGCCTCAAGCTTAATGAGAGCTTGGAGGGTACTATGGTGGTGAATGCTGAGCTGTAGTCAATTAACAGAACTCTTACATAGGTATTCCTCTTGCCCAGATGGGATAAGGCAGTGTGAAGGCGATTGCATCGTCTGTGGACCTATTGGGGCGGTAAGCAAATTGAACTGGGTCTAGGGTGACAGGTAAGGTGGAAGTCATATTCTTTAGGTTTGCATCAACAAAGGGGTTGAATACTTATTGACTCAGGACACTTTAGCTTTTAATTTCATATTTATTAGTAAACATTTCTAAAAACATAATTCTACTTATTGTGTATAGGCCAGTGACAAAAAAATCTAAGTGTAATCCATTTTAAATTCAGGCTGTAAAACTATTTATCTTTTTGAAAAAGTCAAAGGGTGTGAATACTTTCTGAAGGCACTGCATGTGACCACTACAAGCACGAGGGGACATCTGGAGAGCTAATGGTATTAACCAAACAATAAGGTATAGTAGGACTGCTAGGCATACAGCAGGGTAGCAGCATATTAGTCAAACCAGTTAGACTGATGGGTAATGAGGTGTTCCTGTACTGAGAGGCGTGGTCCAGAGAAATAGCTAGCACTGACAAGCTCCTTTTCACACACAACCATTTGATGTTTGTAATGTAAACATACATATGTGCATCCTCTCTGTGTTTTTCTTAATGTATAGTACATTACATGATGTGGCTTTAGAGAGTGGGAATGAAAGTTAAACCAAATCAATGAGTAGTCTGATTCGGCATACACAATATAACTGAGCAGAGCAACTGCGCTTTAAATAGACAGGCATTCCATCTGTTTAAACATTAACCAGGACTCAATGGTTGTTATTTAAACCTTCAATCATTATCTAGGTAGCACCTTTTTAATGTCAGCTCCACCAGAACTTTAGAAACCTGTTGATTGAAATATCTCATCAGCCTAAAACTACATGACAAATACATTGTGAGAAAGTGAGGAGCGTGAGAGTGTGAGAGAGAGCGTGAGAGTGTGAGAGAGAGCGTGAGAGAGGGCGAGATCTGAAATGGCTTAAAATTCACAAATTAAGTGATCTATTTATGAAAGTGTAATGCATTTGTGAAAGCATATTTAATGTAAATTTCACATCAAACATGACTACACTAACCTTCTCAGGCTAGTAACTAACTTAAATTGAAAATGTAGTGTTATAATAAAGTCATGATATAGCGATGCTTTGTTTATGACAATGAGCATTCTAATAGTACATGTTATGTTATGGAACTTTGACAATATAATAACCCATAACATTAGATTACAGATAAGTGGTAGAAAATGGTCATGACAAGTGTCACTACTATGGATATTGTAGAGGTTATTTTGTTCTAGTACAATAACATCACCACATTGTGCTGAGTTGGTGTCCAGGGAGAGAGAATTCACACGATGTGGAACTGACCTGCTGACGTTACTAGGTGACTCGGTTCATTTAATAACCAACCTGCTCTACTGGTCATGTGTGAGAGACTGCAGTAGGCAGGGTTAACGGGCCATTCCACAGGACAGTCAGGAGATAAGACCCCAGACTGTCGGACACTCCCTTGTTGAATTCCTACCTGGGTGTCCCTGTACTGCTCACTTCCACTCTGACCCACACCTTTCACTCAATACCAGATAGAGAGCGAGGGAAAGAGGACATTGTGTGCTCTGATCTGACCGAAACAGCCACATTCTCCCATAATCACACTCCACTGTTGACACTGATCCTGTCTGGAAAAGGACCGGTCACACTGACCTCACCTGACCTGACCCTCAGCTCAATCTTGGGATCTCTGGAATTCTATGATCAGAATATTGCTGTTGTGCCCTTACATTTGGGGATCCACCTTGTTTATGGATGAAACGCATCTCTACATGTACAAATAGATCTTCTGTGAACAATTATGCCAGTCGGTAGAGGAATATGCATTACTGGACAGAACAGAGTTGGTGGTGGTTATAATAGTGGAATCACTCATGTTCTCTTGCTTTGTTTCTAGAAAACCTTTCTTGAAGCACAATTTAAAACGGGCAATCTGCAGTTCAAACAATAACAAAGTGGGTACCCCGCCACTGTTTTTGTAAAAAGCTGAGGTATGAGGCAGGAGAAAAATAACCACTCTCAAATCCATAGAAGGAGCTATGAATGCAAGGACTGACCATCCATTATATCAAAATGTTTGATTTAACTTTGTTGAGACTATACGGTGTTTGTTTACGTTTACAAGCTTATATTTGGGGTTCTGATGGGTACGACAGTTGAACTAAGCTCATAAGGCATTTATAAAGTTATATTCTTCCAGAATCAATGGGTGTACAATGAGTACACCTTCCACCCCCCCCCCCCCCCCCCCCCCCCCTGCAATTTAGCTAGCCAAAATAAACATCTTAACACAAACTCTGAGTGAAGGAATTTTTTCTCTATTATAAATACTCACTCACTGTTATATGTCACCCATGCATACACCACAAGACACGCCAAAGGTCTCTTCACAGTCCTGAACAGACTATGGAAGGCACACAGTACTACATAGAGCTATGACTACACGGAACTCTATTCCAAATCAAGTAACTTATGCAAGCTGTAAAATCAGACTTTAAAATGCACCTTAAGGAACAACGGGGACTGTGAAGACACACACAGGCATACACACACGATAACATACGCACACAGACACACATGGATCATGTGTTGTAGATATGTGGTAGTAGAGTAGTGGCCTGAGGGCACACACTTAATGTGTATCTGTTGTGAAATTTTATGTCATGTTTTTTAATTGTATAAAACTGCTTTAATTTGGATGGACACCAGGAAAAGAAGCTGCTGGCATAATAAATACAAATACTCAAGAGGATTCACACAGGAAATCCTAAATTGGTAACTGGGGAAATGACAAAGCACAAATCAGGACTATGACATCATTCCCCGATACTAAGGTGGAAAATATGCAGTGCCTTCAGAAAGTATTCATAACCCTTGACTTATTCCAAATTGTGTTGTGTTGTGTTACAGCCTGAATTCAAAACGGAGTACATTTATTCAAAAATCAATTTCAATACCCCATAATGACAAAGTGAGTGTGGTGTCAGGAAAATAACCTCACTCAACGTCAACAAAACAATGGCGATGATAGTGGTATTCAGGAAACAGCAGAGGGAGCACCCCCCAAACGCATTGACGGGACAGCAGTGGAGAAGTTGGAAAGTTAAGTTCCTCGGCGTACACATCACTGACAAACTGAAATGGTCCACCCACACAGACAGCGTGGTGAAGAAGGCGCAACAGCGCGCCAACAGACTTAAAGTCATCACTAACATAGAGTGGATGCTGCCAACAGACTCAAATCTCTGGCCACTTTGGTAAATGTAATAAAAAGGTATCACTCGTCAGTCACTTAAATAACGTCTACATATCCTACATTAATCATCTCATATGTATATACTGTATTCCATACCATCTACTGCATCTTGCATATGCCGGCCATCGCTCATCCATATATTTACAGCAGAAGTCTACATACACCTTAGCCAAATACATTTAAACTCTGTTTCACAATTCCTGACATTTAATCCTAGTAAAAATTCCCTGTCGTAGGTCAGTTAGTAGCACCACCTTATTTTAAGAATGTGAAATGTCAGAATAATAGTAGAGAGAATAATTTATTTCAGCTTATATTTTTTTCACCACATTCCCAGTGGGTCAAAAGTTTACATACACTCAATTAGTATTTGGTAGCATTGCCTTTAATTTGTGTAACTTGGGTCAAACGTTCCAGGTATCTTTCCACAAAAAGTTGGGTGAATTTTGGCCCATTCCTCCTGACAGAGCTGGTGTAACTGAGTAAGGTTTGTAGGCCTCCTTGCTCACACAAGCTTTTTCAGTTCTGCTAACACAATTTCTATAGGATTGAGGTCAGAGCTTTGTGATGGCCACTCCAATACCTTGAATTTGTTGTCCTTAAGCCAGTTAGCCACAACTTTGGAAGTATGCTTGGGGTCATTGTCCATTTGGAAGACACATTTGCAACCAAGCTTTAACTTCCTGACTGATGTCTTAAGATGTTGCTTCAATATATCCACATCATTAACATCCCTCATAATGCCATCTATTTTGTGAAGTGCACCAGTCCCTCCTGCAGCAAAGCACCCCCACACTCCTGTGCTTCATGGTTGGTATGGTGTTCTTCGGCTTGCAAGCACTCCCCTTTTCCTCCAAACATAACGATGGTCATTATGGCCAAACAGTTCTGTATGTGTTTCATCAGACCAGAGGACATTTCTCCAAAAAGTACAATCTTTGTCCCCACGTGCAGTTGCAAACCGTAGTCTGGCTTTTTTATGGCAGTTTTGGAGCAGTAACTTCTTCCTTGCTGAGCGGCCTTTCAGTTTATGTTGATATAGGACTCGTTTTACTTTGGAAATAGATAACTTTGTACGTTTCCTCCAGCATCTTCACAAGGTCCTTCGCTGTTGTTCGGAGATTGATTTGCACTTTTCGCACCAAAGTACATTAATCTCTTGGCGACAGAACGCGTCTCCTTCCTGAGCGGTATGACGGCTGCGTGGTCCCATGGTGTTCATACCGATGAACGTGGTACCTTCAGGCGTTTGTAAATTGCTCCCAAGGATGAACCAGACTTGTGGAGGTCTACAATTTTTTTTCTGAGGTCTTGGCTGATTTCTTTTGATTTCCCCATGATGTCAAGCATAGAGGCACTGAGTTTGAAGGTTGGCCTTGAAATACATCCACAGGTACACTCCAATTGACTCAAATGATGTCAATTAGCCTATCAGAAGCTTCTAAAGCCATGACATAATTTCTGGAATGTTCCAAGCTGTTTAAAGGCACAGTCAACTTAGGTGTATGTAAACTTCTGACCCACAGGAATTGTGATGTAGTGAGTTATAATCTGTCTGTAAACAATTGTTGGAAAAATGACTTGTGTTGTGCACAAAAGTAGATGTCCTAACCGACTTGCCAAAACTATAGTTTGTTAACAAGACATTTGTGGAGTGGTTGAAAAACGAGTAAATGACTCCAACCTAAGTGTATGTAAACTTCTGATTACAACTGTATATGTACATATTCTTACTTGTACATATTCTTATTTGTTATTCCCTTTACATTTGTGTGTATAAGTTAGTTGTGGTGAATTTGTTAGATTACTTGTTAGATATTACTGCACTGTCGGAACTAGAAGCACAAGCATTTCGCTACACTCACATTAACATCATAATTAACAACATAACACTAACCATGTGTATGTGACCTATACAATTTGATTTGAAAACATGTTTTTGGAAAATTTTGCAAATGTATGTCAAATGAAATACAGAAATATCTAATGTACATAAGTATTCACAAACCTGAGTTAATACATGTTACAATAACCTTTGGCAGTGACTACAGCTGTGAGTCTCTCTCGGTAAGTCTGTAATGAAGTGTTTATATGGTACGAGATAGACAGCAAACCGGATGTCATTGTTTTCAATGAGAGCACAACAGTGAATGCCGTTGAGTCTGGCTGTGAATGCCGTTCGCTGCCCCAGTAGACCGAACTTGCCGCCTGAGTTCAAATATTTCAACTTTTGCTGTACCGTTGTTATTTTTACCCATCTACCGATAGGTGCCCTTCTTTTCGAGGCATTGGAAAACCTCCCTGATCTTTGTGGTTGAATCTGTGTTTAAAATGTACTGCTTGACTGAGTGACCTTACACATATTGTATGTGTGAGGTACAGAGATGAGGTAGTCATTAAAAAATCATGATAACCACTATTATGGCCAAAGTGTGAGTCCATGCAACTTATGCGATTTGTTAAGCAAATTTAGGCTTGACATAACAAAGGGTTTGAATAGATATTGAGTCAAGTTTTTCATCTTTAATTCATTTGTAAAATGTCTAAAAACATAATTCCACTTTGACATTACGGGGTATTGTGAGTGGGCCAGTGACAGAAAATCTAAATTGAATAAATTTTAAATTCAGGCTGTAACACAAAAAAATGTGCAAAAGGGGTATGAATACTTTCTGAAGGCAATGTACACTGCTCAAAAGAATAAAGAGAACACTAAAATAACACATCCTAGATCTGAATGAATGAAATATTCTCATTAAATACTTTTTTCTTTACATAGTTGAATGTGCTGACAACAAAATCACACAAAAATTATCAATGGAAATCAAATGTATCAACCCATGGAGGTCTGGATTTGGAGTCACACTCAAAATTAAAGTGGAAAACCACACTACAGGCTGATCCAACTTTGATGTAATGTCCTTAAAACAAGTCAAAATGAGGCTCAGTAGTGTGTGTGGCCTCCACGTGCCTGTATGACCTCCCTACAACGCATGGGCATGCTCCTGATGAGGTGGCGGATGGTCTCCTGAGGATCTCCTCCCAGACCTGGACTAAAGCATCCGCCAACTCCTGGACAGTGTGGTGCAACGTGGCGTTGGTGGATGGAGCAAGACATGATGTCCCAGATGTGCTCAATTGGTTTCAGGTCTGGGGAACGGGCGGGCCAGTCCATAGCGTCAATGCCTTCCTCTTGCAGGAACTGCTGACACACTCCAGCCACATGAGGTCTAGCATTGTCTTGCATTAGGAGGAACCCAGGGCCAACCACACCAGCATATGGTCTCACAAGGGGTCTGAGGATCTCATCTCGGTACTTAACGGCAGTCATGCTACCTCTGGCGAGCACATGGAGGGCTGTGCGCCCCCCCCAAAGAAATGCCACCCCACACCATGACTGACCCACCGCCAAACCGGTCATGCTGGAGGATGTTGCAGGCAGCAGAACGTTCTCCACGGCGTCTCCAGACTCTGTCACGTCTGTCACATGTGCTCAGTGTGAACCTGCTTTCATCTGTGAAGAGCACAGGGCGCCAGTGGCGAATTTGCCAATCTTGGTGTTCTCTGGCAAATGCCAAACGTCCTGCACGGTGTTGGGCTGTAAGCACAACCCCCACCTGTGGATGTCGGGCCCTCATACCACCCTCATGGAGTCTGTTTCTGACCGTTTGAGCAGACACATGCACATTTGTGGCCTGCTGGAGGTAATTTTGCAGGGCTCTGGCAGTGCTCCTCGTGCTCCTCCTTGCACAAAGGCGGAGGTAGCGGTCCTGCTGCTGGGTTGTTGCACTCCTACGGCCTCCTCCACGTCTCCTTATGTACTGGCCTGTCTCCTGGTAGCACCTCCATGCTCTGGACACTACGCTGACAGACATAGCAAACCTTCTTGCCACAGCTCGCATTGATGTGCCATCCTGGATGAGCTGCACTACCTGAGCCACTTGTGTGGGTTGTAGACTCCGTCTCATGCTACCACTAGAGTGAAAGCACTGCCAGCATTCAAAAGTGACCAAAACATCAGCCAGGAAGCATAGGAACTGAGAAGTGGTCTGTGGTCACCACCTGCAGAACCACTCCTTTATTGGGGGTGTCTTGCTAATTGCCTATAATTTCCACCTGTTGTCTATTCCATTTGCACAATAGCATGTGAAATGTATTGTCAATCAGTGTTGCTTCCTAAGTGGACAGTTTGATTTCACAGAAGTGTGATTGACTTGGAGTTACATTGTGTTGTTTAAGTGTTCCCTTTGTTTTTTTGAGCAGTGTATTTCCGATTCATGGGTTAGCTAAGGTTATCTATGGTTGACGTACACAACAATTCTTCAAAGAAAACTTGAGGCTGAGAAAATAGAATATGATAGTGAGGAAACTTTATACAGCTGACAAGTGACAGCACCAGGTGTCTCAGCTTTCACATGAGGAACAAAGTAAAAAGAAATAAACAGTTCCAGTCAAAAGTTTACACACCTACTCATTCTAGGGTTTTTCATTATTTTCTACATTGTAGAATAATAGTGAAGACATCAGAAATATGAAATAACAACTATGAAATCATGATGGAACCAAAACATTAAAAAAAAAAATCTAAATACAGTGGGAAGAACAAGTATTTGATAACCTGTAAAATCATCAGCGTTTCCTACTTGTAGAGGTCTGTCATTTTTATCATAGGCACACTTCAACTGTGAGAGACGGAATCTAAAACAAAAATCCAGAAAATCGCATTGTATGATTTTTAAGTAATTAATTACCATTTTATTGCATGACATAAGTATTTGATACATCAGAAAAGCAGAACTTAATATTTGGTACAGAAACCTTTGTTTGCAATTACAGAGATCATACGTTTCCTGTAGTTCTTGACCAGGTTTGCACACACTGCAGCAGGGATTTTGGCCCACTCCTCCATACAGACCTTCTCCAGATCCTTGAGGTTTCGGGGCTGTCGCTGGGCAATATGGACTTTAATCCCCCTCCAGAGATGTTCTATTGTGTTCAGGTCTGGAGACTGGCTAGGCCACTCCAGGACCTTGAGATGCTTCTTACGGAGCCACTCCTTAGTTGCCCTGGCTGTGTGATTCGGGTCGTTGTCATGCTGGAAGACCCAGCCACGACCCATCTTCAATGCTCTTACTGAGGGAAGGAGGTTGTTGGCCAAGATCTCGCAATACATGGCCCCATCCATCCTCCCCTCAATACGGTGCAGTCGTCCTGTCCCCTTTGCAGAAAAGCATCCCCAAAGAATGATGTTTCCACCTCCATGCTTCACGGTTGGGATGGTGTTCTTGGGGTTGTACTCATCCTTCTTCTTCCTCCAAACACGGCGAGTGGACTTTAGACCAAAAAGCTCTATTTTTGTCTCATCAGACCACATGACCTTCTCCCATTCCTCCTCTGGATCATCCAGATGGTCATTGGCAAACTTCAGATGGGCCTGGACATGCGCTGGCTTGAGCAGGGGGACCTTGCGTGCGCTGCAGGATTTTAATCCATGACGGCGTAGTGTGTTACTAATGGTTTTCTTTGAGACTGTGGTCCCAGCTCTCTTCAGGTCATTGACCAGGTCCTGCCGTGTAGTTCTGGGCTGATCCCTCACCTTCCTCATGATCATTGATGCCCCACGAGGTGAGATCTTGCATGGAGCCCCAGACCGAGGGTGATTGACCGTCATCTTCAACTTCTTCCATTTTCTAATAATTGCGCCAACAGTTGTTGCCTTCTCACCAAGCTGCTTGCCTATTGTCCTGTAGCCCATCCCAGCCTTGGGCAGGTCTACAATTGTATCCCTGATGTCCTTACACAGCTCTATGGTCTTGACCATTGTGGAGAGTTTGGAGTCTGTTTGATTGAGTGTGTGGACAGGTGTCTTTTATACAGGTAACGGGTTCAAACAGGTGCAGTTAATACAGGTAATGAGTGGAGAACAGGGGAGCTTCTTAAAGAAAAACTAACAGGTCTGTGAGAGCCGGAATTATTACTGGTTGGTCGGTGATCAAATACTTATGTCATGCAATAAAATGCTAATTATTTACTTAAAAATCATACAATGTGATTTTCTGGATTCCGTCTCTCACAGTTGAAGTGTACCTATGATAAAAAATTACAGACCTCTACATGCTTTGTAAGTAGGAAAACCTGCAAAATCGGCAGTGTATCAAATACTTGTTCTCCCCACTGTATATTATATATTTGAGATTCTTCAATGTAACCACACTTTGCCTTGATGACAGCTTTGCACACTCTTGGCATTCTCTCAACAAGCTTCATGAGGTAGTCACTTGGAATGCATTTCAATTAACAGGTGTGCCTTGTTAAATTTAAATTTGTGGAACTTCTTTGCTTCTTAATGCGTTTGAGCCAATCAGTTGTGTTGTGACAAGGTAAGGGTGGTATACAGAAGAGCGCCCTATTTGGTAAAACACCAAGTCCATATGGCAAGAACAGCTCAAATAAGCAAATAAAAATGCCAGTCTATCATTAGTTAGACATGAAGGTCAGTCAACATGGAAAATGTCATATACATGTATATATAAAGTGTCACTAGTGGAAAGATGTCGAAGAAATTGATGCTTGTGCAAACAAATTAACTAATTTGTATAGGTAATAATTTGTATTGGTTTCCAGGATTGCTGGAAAGAAGATGCCCTTTTCTGTAGTGATGGGGGAAGAAATCCATACAGTTACATATTGGGATATTATTTTTGATGATATGTATTGCAATATTATTTTTGCGCTTGTTGGCTTTACGTGGACCAAAACGCCAATATTTTTCCTTCATAGCTTGTTCCCCATCTTTTTAAAAAGGGACCCAATTTTCTTTCAGAGCTTTTATTTCCACTACTGAACAAGACTTGTCCACTACTGAACAAGACACACACATACATACACACACATCATCTTTAACCAGTAATGACTTAGTCACATGCTTCATGGTTATTAATATCATTGATGAAAAGCAACTCTCTCTATTGGGTTCAGGGTTGTGAAAAACAACTAATACCACACATAAAAAGATATACACTATATATTTTGAAAAGTATGTGAACACCGCTTTAAACATTTGTAGCTTTTGATATTTCAGCCACACTGCTGACAGCTGTATAACATTTAGCACACTCATGCAATCTCCATAGACAAACATTGGCAGTAGAATGGCCTTACTGAAGAGATCAGTGACTTTCAACATGGCACCATCATAGGGTGCCACTTTTCTAACAAGCCAGTTGGCCCTGCTAGAGCTGCCTCGTTCAACTGTAAGTCCTGTTATTGTGAAGTGTAAATGTCTAGGAGCAGAATCGGCTCAGCCGTGAAGTGGTGTGCCACAAGTTCACAGAAGGGGAAGATCGTAGTCTGTAAAAATTGTCTGTCCTCGGTTGCAAAACTCACTACCGAGTTCCAAACTGCCTTTTGAAGCAACATAAGCACAAGAACTGTTCGTCAGGAGCTTCATGAAAAGGGTTTCCATGGCCGAGCAGCCGCACACAAGCCTAAGATCCCCATGTGTAATGCCAAGCGTCGGCTGGAGTGGTGTAAAACTCACCACCATTGGACTTCGGCGCAGTGGAAACGCGTTCTCTGGAATGATATATCACACTTCACCATCTGGCAGTCTGACAAATTCATCTGGGTTTGGTGGATGCCAGGAGAACGCTACCTGCCTCAATTTATAGTGCCAACTATAAAGTTTTACGGAGGAGGAATAATAGTCTGGGGCTGTTTTTCATGGTTCGGGCTAGGCCCCTTGGTTCCAGTGAAGGGAAATCAACGCTACAGCATACAATGACATTCTAGATGATTCTGTGGTTCCAACTTTGCGGCAACAGTTTGGAGAAGGCCCTTTCCTTTTTCAGCATGACAATGCCACCGTGCACAAAGCAAGGTCCATTCAGAAATGGTTTGTCGAGATCGGTGTGGAAGAACTTGACTGGCCTGCACAGAGCCCTGACCGCAACAACTTTTGGGATGAATTGGAACACCGACTGTGAGCCTGGCTTAAATCGCTCAACATCCACTCCCAACCTCACTAATGTTCGTGGCTGAATGGAAGCAAGTCCATGCAGCAATGTTCCAACATCTAGTGGAAAGTCTTCCTATATTAATGCCCATGATTTTGGAATGAGATGTTTGACAAGCAGGTGTCCACATACTTTTGGTCAAGTAGTGCACGTGTTCATCAGGGAACTGCTCTTAATGACACTTGTGGAAGCAATGGAGCATTTTCCCTGAGACACAACTAATGAAAAGCTACTGCATGTACTAACTTACTGTGTAACCTGGAAACATATCAATGACAAACAGGATACCTGTGTGGACATCTCCATGACCCAATTCTACAGACTATACTTAATCCAGCTCTTCTATGTGTAGCTAATATTTAACTAAAGACCTCTGGTGACAGAGTTTTTACTATTATTTCTGTATTTGTTACGGGAAACCTAGAGACAGTCCAAGAACTATGACAATGCATACTGTAAAAACTAGGAAAACTATGACTACATTCCTGAGGATGAATGAACTGCACAAGCGCCCATCTCATCAGGACACTCAGGGAAAACGGACCATATAATTCAGTATACCAGCAAGTATTAAGAACTGTTGTTCCTTTCCCTTACAAATATGATATCCATTATTGGTCCCTAAAAAGTGCATGTTCTTTCAGGACTCCAACCTCCTGTTTGCTTTTCCTTTTTGACTGAGCTCAAAACTATGTAGCATTTCACAACCCTCACTTTTTAATCAACATGTATGTACGTGTATAAACATCAAAACCAACATTTAGAATAATATCAAAATGTATAGTGTGTGAAAGAGGTATACCATAGAGGAACCTACCTTCCCCCCCTCTCTAAACTCCTCTGTGCAGCGACTAACTTTCTTCTCAGTAGTCTTCCTCTGTGGGTGAGCAGCAGCGAGGCTAGAGGGGGATCGAGTCAGGACAAGTCTGGAATCCACAGGGTATCAGAATACCTTGAAGTTGGGGCAGGGCAGCACTGTCTGGGCTAGGAGTGGGGACTCAATACTATGTACTGTTACCAGGGGGCCGGTGCCTGCCCTTAGTACCGCAGGGACATGTAATTAGTTTGTGATCACTGAACACTGCAGGTATATGAAATCAATATGGCCACCCTGACCAGTGAGGGAGAGATTGAGTACACGGTGCTGACATATTAATTAGAGTTATGTGACTTATATCATGAATTGATACCTTTACACTTGTCATGTGTGTCTCCTACCAAAGTGTTTACGGTCTTTAAATTAACATAAGGGTTGAGAAATATCCAGACAGTCAAGATGGGGAGGGTCTCTGCTAACTAGGCTACAGGTGTTTCATTCATGCTATCCAGGGCTCATCTGGAAAACAGATGTAATTCTCAATGTGACTTCCCTGGTTAAATAAAGGATATTTTAAAATAACATATCCTATCCTGTGTTCCTTCCTCCAACACAATTTTTTTTAAGTCATCAAAAATACATCGCATTCAAAACAATCAAATTATTTAAAAAATGATTTAACCTTTATTTAAAATCTAATTATGCCCATCCATATTCAAATGATATAATAATGAATAACTACCCTACATAAAAGTGAACTATACAAGTTTAAAATTAACTGGGATAACCTGAAGGCCAGTGAGAAAGCAACGTAACGTTACTTCCTTGAAGTGTTTACTTGTGGTATGTTGTCACTGAAAGTCAATTGGAGTAGGTTTGCCTATATGGCTGAGTTTGACAGGTGGGCCTTACAGAAACATTATGGTGACTGGAATTAAACGTTAAGCATTTGTCTGTGAAATAGAATTTCAAACGAAGTTTCTAACAATACAACTGTGAAAATGCAAAAGTGACAGCAATGGCGAATGCGCGACTTGGTTACATCGTTGTTCCTACATTTCTAATTTGTTTGGTTTACACAACATTTCCAAAAAAAATTTACTTACCTCGTATTCAAATCTTGCGGAATTCATTTTCTTCACTTATTTCAGCGTTAAATCCAGTTGGTAGACAGTTCGATCAATCAAAACGATTGAGAGACTTTAAATGCACGGGACTTGAGTTCTCCCTCCCTGGGGTCCAAGAAGTTTCAAATCAACGCGTGAGGGAGATTTATTTAAAATGTTGATCAAAAGTAGCAACTGTCCCTTTGGTAAATTCCTTCAATGACTCAAATCCTGTGGTTAAAAGGTGTGAAACCTTTGTGGTTGTCGTGGCTGAGGTGTTTGTTTCAGTCAACAATTGTACACCTTGAAACTGACCCTTTCCATCCACACCCACGGCATTTAGCCACGCCCACACCTGGTGCAGCCTTTGTAAATGGCCAGAACGCCAGGTGAGATCAGGAAGTTGCGATTTTACAGAACATTTCAATTAGAAGTAGTTTGTGTAAACAGATGCGGTTCTGTTATATCAGCTCTACATGTACGTAGGCTAAAAACATATATATCTTCTCGATAGCAACGTTTTATAACAGATAGGTCTATATCACATCTTCATAACGCTGAGAAAAATATTGTGTAGAAGTAGAAAAGTAGAAAAATCGCCAATACAGTATTGGAAGTGATTGAAGACACTGATAGCCCTCACGTAGAGACCGAGACCATTATCTTACCTTGTGTGCCCCCTAGTGACCAAATACAGAATTTGAATTGGCATATTTTTATCGTTCGTATGATGAATGACTGCTTAATGCTTGGGCCAGGAAATATTTTTTGGACCCGACCATACTTACAAGGTAAAACACACTGAAATTCAATCAAACACGCACCACGGGAAAAAGTCGGCGTGATCGATTACATCATTGTGAATTCTAAGGTTATTGTGTTTTAAGGGTGCGTTCTTCTTTTTCTTCTTCTTTGATGAGGTTTAACGGTGGTTGCTATCCCAATAAATATTGCATTACCGTCACCTACTAGACTGGAGTATAACTCCCTTATACGTTACTAAAAATAAAATAAAAACAACAACCTACCTAAAAATAAAATAAATACCATACTCCACTATTTAAATCTATTTCAACCTGAAAAGATGGGACACCCCCACTTAACACACCATGTAACTCTTCCGACGTCAAATCTCCCAATCCCAAATCGGACATTTCAAAGTTGCCTAGTTCCGAGTAGCACATGAACGCAGCCTCTTTCAGCACTGCTGTCACTGAATTGGTGACGCATATTATGAAAATGCTCAGGCAGTTTCATAGATAGACCAGTTTCTATCCACTGCCTGCACTTCCCATTCATATCCATTGAGTGTCTCCCTCTACCAAATCAAACCGCAGTTAATCTAAAAATGTTGGCGCTTTAAGGAAAGTCCATGGTACAATACAAGCTCGTAGATGGGCGTTGAGAAAAAAAGCATTTTTTTCTGGCCAGGCTGCAGCCACATAATAGTCTGGGCTGCGATTGGAGAGAGCAAGTGCGCACGGACGCAGACGATATCCGAGGCAGGCACCGACCAGAACAGAGCTCAACATAGTATCTGATTTAACTGTATTTGGGAATCAATTCAGATTATAAAGAGAAAACGTTCCAATTGAGAAACGGAAAAGAAGAAGGGGTGAAAATGGGACATACAGTGTTACCCATTTTGATGGCCGTATTGTCCCATTGCATGTGGGGAAATGTCGAGGTAAGCCCCAATAGTATTATCTTTCATTTCTATGATAAACACATTGTTGCTTTATATTTGTTGTATAAACATGCGTTTTGCTCGAAGTGGTGTTGTAAATGTTCATATCGATATCACTCATGTCATGAATATCAATTCGTATCCTTTTTGCTGACGCGCACCGTTATCTTGGACAGATTTAATTAGCAAATGAATGCGCACACAGACTGTCAGATGATAAATGACACGTCAACAAGAAGGAACGCTCAGTAACCTACCTACGCAGAATATATGCTATTGTCCAATTAGCAAATTTGTATTATTGAAATGCAGAAAATATCTGTAGACATTTGGTCATGCCAACCAAGTATTCAAGCCAATACATTTATTTTGTATTAGGCTATTGTATGTCAGCCTCTCCCCCATGGTTTTAGTGAGCAGGAGAGAGAGACCATCTGGGATCTACCCTTGATAAACAAAGAGAAAAATGTACTGAACGTCTTCATAACCTGGGGTGGGGTCATTGTTTTTTGTTGTTTTTTCTTCTGGTCTAATTGAAAAAAATGAAGAATGCAACGCAACATCTAATTTGTTAGTATCATATCAGTAGGCCATAGACTGGTATATGCTATTATAGGCCTGCAAGTCTACCGAAAGAATGCACAATCAAGTGCTGTTTGAACATCACAGAGCCATGAATGTAATGGTGGCCTTATACCATCAGTATAGAAGGTAGGGGGGCTGTAGAGGAGTCCCACTGTCTGCCTGCTTGCTTTGTCATGATGCCCATGTTAGGAATGCTGAATGAGAGAACACAGTAGGCCTTCCGCCTGCCTACAGAGAGAGAGTAGCATCACACCTGCTATTTTAATGAAAATGTACAGTCTTCTCCAGGCTATGTCTTGAATCTGGGACTTGCATCGGATGCATACGATTTATCTGCAGTGGAGGCCTGTGCTTGAACCTTTATTGCGCCACTGTGAATCCAGGGGAAAGAGAGAAATTCTGTATTGATTGTGAAATGTGGTGCTTTTCATCTTATATCCTTTCTTTTTTTAATGAGTGCAAATTATCTTTCTGTAAGCCTACACCTTAGCCTCCTGCTTTGATATGGGGTCATCTTTGATCTAAGTTTGATCCGACTACATGTTGTTTAGCAAGATGTAGAATGAACTAAGGCTGAGGCCTGAGCCACTACTAAGCTCCATCTTGTCACTGCACTGAATGGAGAAAAAAAAAATGAAAAAATGCAAATGGCTGTTCTCAGGTCAGCTAAGCAGGCTCTATCTCATGCTTCATGTGTTGTAGATAAGAGTCTCTGACAGACAGACTGTTCTGGGGCCAGATCAATGTAATGACCAGGCAGCCATCAGTCACTCAGCCCTCCCACCATACCGCTATCACTGACAGAAGACTTTAATGAGCTCTACCACAGCATAGCACTGCACTCTCCAGACTATGACTCTTCCATTTCCCCCATGGATCACTAGAATAGACCCAATTATTTTAGTTTCCCAACTCAAAATCATGACGTTTGAATTGTTAGTACCTTTCTGTGTTACTTGAATGGGGTAATTTCTTTTCTATTCTACCGTTTTACCTTTTTATATAACGGCTCGTGTATCTCAAAGTGCTAACACTTAGACATAACATTTAACCTTGTCCAAATCACTCCTTAGTCTAATTGGGAAACCATAGCACATGTGCAGGATTTTCTCACATCTGGCTATTCTATATAGAACACCTATGAAGGTCTAAACTCCAGACTGATATGTGCCATCATGGGCCCTTTCAGCCTGTGCCACCCACCACCAAGCTGTGCCAATGCGTCAGAGGTGAGTTCCAGGGACCACTAGACCCAGATGCCTCCCTCACCCAGCCCCCAGAGGCCTTCAGCCCCACAGCTAATGAGGGAGGCCAGGCTCCCTGTGGGGGCTCTGGAGTGGAGGGGAGGTATAAAATGGCAGAGGGTTGTGCTGGGTGGAAAGCAGGGGAGAGTGGGGCGTGAGCAGTGACTCATGGAGTCTCAGCTGGAGTTACAGTGCAGGTCAAGCTTACTTTACACCTGGAAATAGAAGTGTGAGTTGTTCCCTCTCTTTGTTACTGTTGCATTGTAAGGGTGTAGGTAGACTAGAGGAGAAGCTCTATGTTCCTCTGTAAGAACTAGCTCACATGCATAATCTGTCTATCTATCTACACATTGATCTTTCTATTTATTGTATCTATTCATATACTGTCTACCAACGGTACATTATGCCCTTGGAAGGTATTATAAATCCCAATCTCCAGTCAGTAGAAAGCATGTAATCATCATAGTGTGGTGTGTAAGGATTCATTCTGAAGATGTTAAGAGGATTAGCACGTGTATTTATTAACCATCGGCGCTGGTTGCTCACAGTGCGTTTTATTAGCCATAAACCTGTTCCTTTCATTGTGGAATTATTCCACTGCTGTAAGAGCATTACTGGGATTACTGCTGTATGCTGAGGAACCATGCTTAGGTTTACACAAGGAGACCCGCAGATATGTGAAGGTTTACAGTCCAGATTACACTTTGAAGAGGGCTGGCTTGCTGGTTTAACACCCTGGTATTAGCTGTGTTAAAGATGGTTCTTGAATTGTGTCACCATTTCCGTGGTAAAGGTTGAAATTGGGCAATTTTGCGTTGCTACGGCCTGATCTTTTCCACTTAATGCATTGTTGGTAGATGGCACTACTCTGTATTTTTATAGTCTAATAATGCCTTTGTAAAGGAGATGGAGGCAAACTGTTGTCTGTATAATGTAAGGGCTTTAGGGTGCAGTACAAATGGTGTTTGGTTACACAGAACGAAATGTAAGAGAACGAAGGCATTCGAGAGTTTCAAAGCACAAGGGCAAAGTCAACATTTACCTATCTGAAACAACCATAATGCAATGTGTTCTTCTGCTCTCTGTCCTTGTTCTCCATTTTGATTGCTATTCACATACTGTGTGTGATGTTCTTAATGTGTATTGTGTTAATAGCAGGGACCAGTGCATTGTAGATTTATTTTTATTTTTTACTGTTTACTTCACATCAGTGTCCATGAAGCTAACACAGTAGCGTGACACTCCTAGCATGATACTTTTACAGTTTATCTATACTGTCCTATGTGTCTTAACCTCAGCCACCTTGGATGCAATGACATGTGCCACTTGCAGTGCTGAGATTGTTTAGTTGATTGACAACTTGGCATAGGTCTTGCCTGATGACTCAAACTGAATTCTTCATTCGCTAAATACTTGAGTCTGAGACTGCAATCTCAAGTTGTTTGTGGTGACATCAAAATGAGGGGTGTTGTACAAAACAAAGCCATCAGTGATTGGATCATCTCTAACCAATCAGAGTATCAAAGACAATGATACATTTTCAAAATGTTGCTCCCTCCCTCTCCACAGTTTTGTCTCTGGCCCAACCCTGGATTGCTGATGCTTTGTATTGGCGATTTGAGAGCCTTTGAAGTCACCTGTCTGCCATATTGGCACTCCCCAGTAGGAGCAGTACTCCATAAGAATCAATGAAATTCTACAGTATTTCAATACAATTTTTCAAGGACAAAAATACATGTATTTCAGTGTTTTTGTTGTAGTGGTGAGAGTAACATAATAAAATAAAAAAGTACTTTAAGGATTTATTTTAATACATTTTCATTTGAAATGTTTTATGTTTAGCTCACATAATCTAATTTAAAAGTATGCATTAGGGTGTCTGCATCAAGGTGTCTGTAGACATTAATAAATGCATTTCTATATCTTCAAAATATTTCTTTATAATGGTGGGGAGTGCCATGATGGAGGCATGGTGGTGTCAACACAGCACCCCCTATCAGTCATATAGTGTCTGTGTGAATATAAATCCTTGGGCCCAACCCATCGGTTTCTGGTCATTCTAGACAGTCTGATTGGTCCCAATCAGACGGTCTAGAACATGTTTGCATTCTAGAAATTGTAGGGGAGGTACTCAGATCCAGACTCATTGCAGAGAAGAAACTAGTGGGCGTGGTGTAGCGTTTGGCCGGAGCAAGGAGTTTTGGTAGTCAGTCAAGCAGAGGTCACCTTTCCTACAATAACACAGCGTGTGTCATGACTCTGACAGAAAATAACTGCTATAAAAAGATTATGTTGATGATCTTAAACATTGACAGATTCTGTTTTATAACAGCACTTCAGCCTCATGCTACTTTCACCTGCCTGAAAATGGAAAGATGGCAATGATGACGAAGATGAACGTTTCCTCAAAGACATGTTTTGTTTCAAGCTGAAGTCAAGTGATGTATTAACGAAACCTGCTCATTCCTCATCATTATCTGCCAGTGCATATATTTGAGTACAGTACAGGCCTCCCGAGTGGCGCAGTGGTCTAAGGCACTGAATCGCAGTTGCTAGCTGTGCCACTAGAGATCCTGGTTTGAGTCCAAGCCCTGTCGCAGCCGTCCACTACCAGGAGACCCACAATTGTCCCAGCGCCGTCCGGGTTAGGGGAGGGTTTGGCCAGCAGGGATGTTCTTGTCCCATCGCGCTCTAGCGACACAGTCGCCAGGTGTACAATGTTTCCTCCGACACATTGGTGTGGCTGGCTTCCGGGTTAAGCGGGCATTGTATCAAGAAGCCGGAGGACGCATGGCTCTCGACCTTCGCCTCTCCCGATTCCATATGGGAGTTGCAACGATGAGACAAGACTAACTACCAATTGGATACCACCAAATTGGGGAGAAAGGGGTACAGTACAGTAAACCGCAAGCTTTGGGGGAAATGCACATCGTGTTTATCAAGATAAATTACTGCAGAGAAGGCCACTGGAACCAAGGGAGGCCGGAGAAGCTACCTGCCATTGGTAGAGCCATGAAACGCAGCTTTCCGGGCGTCATATGCACTCCAATTTATGAGGGAGGAAGGGGGAGAAAGATAGTGGGGTATGTTTAGAAGAGGAGGAAGAAGATTAAACGGATACAGGGAGTTGCTAAATTGCTGCGCATGTTCCCCCCTCAGCACTTTCAGGCCTTGTGTTGGAAACACAGAAGCTCACCCCTCCACTCCCCCTGCCTGTGACTGCAGTGCTATGGATATGTAGAAACAGTTACAGGATCCTAGCAGCTCTCTCTCTCTCTCTTTCTGTCTGTATTTCTTTCTCCTTTAATTAATTTCCGAGCCAGGAGATAATCAGGTTTCCTTAATGGTTTCCCTTGTGCTTTGCTCTGTCGTGTGCCTGTGCCAGAGGACATGTACCATTTTATTGGATCCCATCTTTCCTCTCCTCTCTTTATTGTGCTGTTTCCAAGCGTTTTGACGGGGAAAGCACATAACAAGGACCTGATCTAAAATCTTGCACAGTCATTGTGAAATTAAACCTGGGCACAATGAAAGGAAAGGCATGAGATAAAATAATTGCTGGAAATGTGCCTCAGCAATCAAGCCGTTACCAGAGGTGATGGCTAAATGAAAAGACGTTACGTGTGCCATTTAACGAGCGGCCTGGGTTATTCGTGCCATGACAGACATTCAAGGAAGTGCATGGAATCACGAAGTATGAATGGCCATCGGGAGTCTCATGCAAATCCAACAGCTAGAGAGATTGGGAGGGTGCAGCACAAATGGGAACTAATATTCCCTAAAACTGTGTGTGCATGTTTAGGAGTTAGGGGAACGTGTGGAGAGGGAGGAAGTGTGAGGCATACAGTACATAACCACTCTGATCATCTGGATCCTGTGCCTGCTTGCATGTCAGAACTTCTGACAGGCTGGAGATATCACTCCAATCCAAGGTCCCCCATCCCAAACGCTAGGCCTGGTAAGCCTAATTGGCTAAATTTCTGCTGTAAAAAGTTGAAGCGAAAGGGAGCTGTGGGTCTGGCTGGTCCCTGCTGAAGCCAGCAGGAGGTTTCAGTAGAGCCGCCCGCGAGACATCTGCGGCGTAGTGATAACATTTGTCCTCTGTGTTTGGGAGGAGAGAGAGAGAGAGCGTGTCCTCCATTAGTCAGAGAGAGTGGGGGAGGCTAGAGAGAGTAGACAGAGGGAGAGGAGACAGTTTACTGAGAGAGAGCGGTGATATAGGCTTGGTGGGTAGGAGGGGAGTAGAAGGCACATAGTTGGTGCTAAGAGAAACTCTAAACCCACAGGCTCTCTGACCCTGGTGTCTTGAAAGGCAGAGATTAATCTCTGTCATGTACTGTATATGTATTCACAGGTGGCCCAGGGAAAGTGGAGGAAGGACACTGCCTGCAGGCCATAGCACTGAGCCTAGTCATTACCCATTCACACACATGTGCGCGCACACACATGCAGAGAGCCAGTGAAGAGGAGGGCGAGGCGGGGCTGGACTGCAACAGGACGTTTCCATAATGACACTGGGACGCATGGATAGATTTGTGGAGGCTAGCCTGGCTGACAGGAAGTGGTGGGGAGGAGGCTGGCCTGACTGACAGGGAGTGGTGGGGAGGAGGCTGGCCTGGCTGACAGGGAGTGGTGGGGAGGAGGATGGCCTGTCTGACAGGGAGTGATGGGGAGGAGGCTGGCCTGACTGACAGGGAGTGGTGGGGAGGAGGATGGCCTGTCTGACAGGGAGTGGTGGGGAGGAGGCTGGCCTGGCTGACAGGGAGTGGTGGGGAGGAGGATGGCCTGACTGACAGGGAGTGTTGGGGAGGAGGCTGGCCTGGCTGACAGGGAGTGGTGGGGAGGAGGCTGGCCTGACTGACAGGTAGTGGTGGGGAGAATTTCAGAGGGTCTGGTGAGGCTGATCAGCAGTGCATTAACATTCCACACACCATTGGATGGGTGGAGTGGATTGGCATAGAGGGAGATGTCTGGATCAGTGTCAGTGCCCTGCTCTCTGCCATCTCTAGCAGCAGAGGGATGCAGCATGGCACAGCGGTAGCTAGGGCAAACCCAGCAGCTGGTGGCAGGTCAGTGAGATGGTGTGGTGTGAAGCGGGTGAGCTAGCGACTAATTTCCTCCTTCCTATGCTCACATGAATACTAAAGGGATAGTGGGTACACAATGCACCTCAATGACACGCACACCTCTACACGCGCTAACAGACAAACAGCCCAGACACATGCAGGGTAATCCAACACACACACACACACACACACACACACACACACACACACACACACACACACACACACTATCCAGGCACTCACACTCACTGCTTTAAAAAGATAGCACGCTGCGGCAGCTGCATCAATTATTGACGGCCTTGGAAAGGTTTGGGCTCTTGCTTGTTGGATTGAGCTCTGGAACTCTTGTCACGCACTCACTCCTCCCCAGAACCCGCCCCAGCCCCATCCCTCCCTCCGTCCTCCCCTCCCAGCCTCAGAGTGGATCCTGACTGTACACCAGCTCTTCTCCAGGTTTTTTTCTACACATACAATATGTTTGCTCTTGAAATATTCATCCTCCACACCCACTCTCCATTCTACCTCTCTCTCTCTTTCTCACTCTCTCTACCTCTCTCTCTCACTCTCTCTCCTGTCCTCTTTTTCTCTCTCTCCTCTATGTTCTCTGTCTCCATCTTCCTTGTAGTCCATCCTCACCCAAGCTCATCAGATCTCACTGCTGCTCGTCTGAGTGTACATTTTTCATACCTCAAACGTGACAATATCCTCCACATACAGTATATTCTCACAACAGAAATCTCTAACTGCACTCAATTGCCATAGCACATATTTTTACACCAACAAAATAGTAAGTTGATAGATATCCTCTTCCTGTATTGCAATAAAGTAATGTATGTACCGAGGATACCATGGTTGTAAACATGTTGTAGTGACACCTACAACCTTGTCAAGAGGTTCAGACCTCTTGGAGTAATGGCTAAGGTGACAGACGTAGGTACCTGTGTTCGATATGGAAGGGAACAGCTAATGAAAAGTCTCAGGTATTTAATCTGTGACAATAGGACTCCGACAGAGACTGAGACCGCTCAATATTTCATTCATCCCCCAGCTCACCATGGTCAAGGCCAAGCTCTCAGCTGCACACACCAGCCAATATTCACGCTAGCTCCACTGACAAATTTGATATTTTTTGGTCTACTGTCTGCAAAAAAATAAGTTCAGAAAGGACAAGAAGCTCAAATGGAGTTTTCTAGGCCTGGACATAGAGGGTTCATTTTACAGATCGTCAGATCGTCAGATGATTCAGCCATTCTTCTCCCCCATCTGACAGTCTATAGGGATTTGATGGCCTGAGGAAATGAGATAATACTAATGTTTAATCTACTGAGGGACTGGAGCACAGAGAGGCCAGCAGACTGCACCCTGCAACACATTATCTCACCAGAGTGGCACAGGCTGAAATGACACACAGAGACAGACCAGCAGACTGCACCCTGCAACACATTCTCACCAGAGTGGCACAGGCTGAAATAGCACACAGAGACAGACCAGCAGACTGCACCCTGCAACACATTCTCACCAGAGTGGCACAGGCTGAAATAGCACACAGAGACAGACCAGCAGACTGCACCCTGCAACACATTATCTCACCAGAGTGGCACAGGCTGAAATGACACACAGAGACAGACCAGCAGACTGCACCCTGCAACACATTCTCACCAGAGTGGCACAGGCTGAAATAGCACACAGAGACAGACCAGCAGACTGCACCCTGCAACACATTCTCACCAGAGTGGCACAGGCTGAAATAGCACACAGAGACAGACCAGCAGACTGCACCCTGCAACACATTCTCACCAGAGTGGCACAGGCTGAAATGACACACAGAGACAGACCAGCAGACTGCACCCTGCAACACATTCTCACCAGAGTGGCACAGGCTGAAATGACACACAGAGACAGACCAGCAGACTGCACCCTGCAACACATTCTCACCAGAGTGGCACAGGCTGAAATGACACACAGAGACAGACCAGCAGACTGCACCCTGCAACACATTATCTCACCAGAGTGGCACAGGCTGAAATGACACACAGAGACAGACCAGCAGACTGCACCCTGCAACACATTATCTCACCAGAGTGGCACAGGCTGAAATGACACACAGAGACAGACCAGCAGACTGCACCCTGCAACACATTATCTCACCAGAGTGGCACAGGCTGAAATAGCACACAGAGACAGGACATGCAGTTACACACACAGACCGGGGCAGTACAAGACAGGACATGTCATTTTGGCATTGTTTCATAACACTATTTCTGGCCTGTTATCCGCAGTGCCTATTTTTCCATCTTGCGTCACGACAAGATGCCAGCCCTCAAACCATTTCTTTAACTCTGATTTAAAGAGGGGGGAATAGCAGAAAAGCAATAACACAATGCGGTGTTCATATAAAGAGGCACTGAGCTGTGTCTGGGAGTGACAGGCTCAGATTGAGTGGAGAGATGGTGTCAAGCCTCTCACAGTGATCGTTGTAGCCCTACAGCATGTAACATGGTGATATGTAGCCTTGTCCAAATTGCATAGCCTTCTGTTAAAGGACTAGTGCATGTAGGGTTGTATGTAGCCTTATCTGAATTGTATAGTGTACTAGATTTTGTATGGTTGACCTTTATGTAAAAAAGTGAAGTGACTCATTATTGTGCTATTATCATGTGGTGAAGTTACTGATATTATTGTGCTATTATCATGTGGTGAAGTAACTGATATTATTGTGCTATTATCATGTGGTGAAGTGACTGATATTATTGTGCTATTATCATGTGGTGAAGTTACTGATATTATTGTGCTATTATCATGTGGTTGTAACGCTCGTCTTCCTCCTCGTCTGAGGAGGAGCAAGGATCGGACCAAAGTGCAGCGTGGTTTGAATACATATTTTAATTAAAGCAACGAAGACGAAAAACACTTGACAAAAATACAAAACAATAAACGACGTGAACAAACGAACGAAACAGTACCGTGTGGCGAACAAACACAGACACGGCAACAATCACCCACAAACAAACAGTGAAAACAGCCTACCTTTAATATGGTTCCCAATCAGAGACAATGACAAACACCTGCCTCTGATTGAGAACCATATTAGGCCAAACGAACAAACCTAAACATAGAAACAAATAACATAGACTGCCCACCCCAACTCACGCCCTGACCATACTAAATAAAGACAAAACAAGGGAAATAAGGTTAGGAACGTGACAGTGGTGAAGTTACTGATATTATTGTGCTATTATCATGTGGTGAAGTGTTACCTCCACTACAGGGTGAGTCACCTGCAGTCAGTTCAAACATGGTGATAGGGGTGGCAGTGTGGATTCCATGATAATGACTGTGTCAAGGAAATGTACAGGTGTTGAGTCATACAAGACAAGGTGTGTGTGGCATCACAGCAGCTGTCAGTAGAACAGATTCAGGCTTGAAGATTGAAGGCGAGGATGATTAAAAAAGAAGGAATGATGGGCACAGTCTGCTCTGAAGCAAGATGCGTTGTCATTCCACAGTGCCCTGAGGCAGTGGGAACAGAAGGGATGTTGCCACAAGATAAGGGATTGGGTAATCTAATGGTTCATCAGGAGTGGCTCTGACCAGTGGCTCACGTCTGGGAAGAGCAGGGTGATTAGCCCGGGGAAGAAGAAATATATCTGATTTGATTTGAGGCTCAGCAAATCAGACTGTTATGAGTTTTTGTTTATCAGTAGTGTTGGTAAAACATGAGCTCTAAACAAATCTATCTTCCACTCTGTTAGTGTCCTCTACTACTCATTAGTCTGGACCTGATGCCTGAATCATTGATGTTATTCCTATTAACATGACTCTTAGGCATGCAGAACTCTGATAGGCTGTTTGGATGGGATTTTTCTGTTTAGAGATTGGTGATGCATTTTAGTTAGTCAATTGCATTTAATTATTAAAATTATTGTGATGATGTGTCAATTGTTTCTAGGAATTTGTAAAGGAGGCACTCGTAAGATGGAGGTTTCAGAGAGGAGGCAGACAAGTTGTAGCAGTGCAATGTCCAGGGGGAGGACTTTTATTTAATGTGCAGGAGAGTGAGTGGCAAACTCTACACTGTATATGTATACAACAAAAAGGACGATGACTAAGATGAGTACCATAAACTGGGGATAACAAAGTAAATCAAATAATACATTAAACTCAAATAACGCAGGCCTCAATCATGCCTGAACCAGCAGTATGCCAGCCTTACCCATGTCTGCCAGTTACAGAAATGACAAGGCTTAAATAGTACCTGGGATATCCTCCCACCTGGAACATACCAATATTGACCAATCAAATATCACTGGCGTGAAATAAAGACAGGAAATAACCAAAAAGCATGTGCAGGCATTTACATGGACATTTTATAAATGCACACTCTCCAATAACAGGTTAGCAAGAAACACGAGGCATAGCATCGCCCGGGGTAAGGAGTCATAATATCATACACGAACTGACACCAGCTCCGTGACACGATTCTTGAAAACATTTTTTCCGATGTTGTCTTTCCCAACAAATGCATACTTCCACGTTGACGGGCAATTGAATGGATGTGTGAACTAAACAACAACCAGCTGGCAATGCTAAACATGCCGAACCAACCATTCCTCCAGCCATCAGTGACCTACTGAGCCCATATCACTGAGCAAACATGGAGACACAATTATCAGACACAGTGAGAGCAAGCAAAGGAGAGAGACCAAGTGGCGTGTTTTGAAATTCTGCAGGGAGCCAGTTGCTACGGTAACAGGGAATGTAGCCAGCTCCGATGGGAGGTGTTTCCACGGCAACGGGTCTCAGTGGCCAAGTGATCTTGCTGAGAGGGAGTGAGAGGAGGGGGGGGGGGGATTGTATAATGTATGCGTACGTGTGTGATGTGAGAGGGGATGTTAAATGAGATGAGAGGAGGAGAGGAAGCTGATGAAAAACGTGTGAGTGTGTCATTGAGGTGTGCCGTGATGCGTGTTTCATTAATTAGTCCATTTAGCGGAGCCTCCGCTCCTCATGGAAATTTCTTAACACTCTCTCTCTGTGAAGTGAGGGTAAAATAAAGAGAGACGGATGGGGTGAGAGGGACTGTGTGAGAGCTGGGATACCCTGGGGTCTCATTTATAAACCATATGTACGTACAAAATATACCCCACAATGTACGTGCTCCAGTTTTCACACAAGTTTGTATTTAAATTTACTTGACATGAGAATGTTCTCATCTACCTGCAATTTTTGACCAGGTCTCTCCAACCCTGTTCCTGGAGAGCTACTGTCCTGTAGGTTTTCAGTCCAACCCTGTTCCTGGAGAGCTACTGTCCTGTAGGTTTTCAGTCCAACCCTAATCTACCACACCTGATTCTAATAATTAGCTGGTTGATAAACTGAATCGGGTTAGTTATAACTGGGTTTGGAGTGAACCTACAGCAGGGTAGCTCTCCAGGAACAGGGTTGGAGGGCCCAGCTTTAGACCATGTGCACATCGTCTAGTGGTTGAGATGTTGTACTGAAAGCTGACAAATATGTCTTTTGTGCTAATGGGGGATATGATGAAAAGCTTATTAAAAAAAAAAAAATCTGAAAACATATTAACAAGAATGCAACCATTTGCCAATAGTGAGAAGTTAAAATCTTTGTTTTATTTTTAGAATCTGAAATAATTAGATATAGGAATCTTATAATTAGACATATGAATCTTTTTCCTATTTTAATTTTTATAGCAATTGCAGAATATACTGTAATCCTCACCTTTTCTGTCTGTGATGGGTTCATATTCCTGAAGGAGCCATACAACAAATGAGACATCTCTCATTTAATTGGACCTAGTAGCCTAGTAAATAGATAGGCTATATGTATTTAAACTTTTGCAATATCGTAGGCAGCTCTGTTTATTTTACAGTATACAGTTGAATTTAACAGCTGATCTTTTACGTTGGAGTAGACCTACGTATCAAGTTCCATGTTTTTATTGTCACATGCGCAAGTACAGTGAAATGCCTTTCTTGCTCGTTCCCAACAATGCAGTAATGAATATCAGTGGTACTATTTTTCAGTGGTACTAAGTCAAGTAGAACAAAACGCTTGAGAAATAGCACTGTAAGTACTGTAATTTAGTTTTTTGAGTAGCCTACCCTACAATGTTTCTGGCTGGTGTGACAAGAATCTTCAAAGTAGCCACCCTTTACCTTGATGACAGCTTTGCACACTCTTGGCATTCTCTCAACCAGCTTCATCTGGAATGCTTTTCCAACAGTCTTGAAGGAGTTCCCACATATGCTGCGCACTTGTTTGCTGCTTTTCCTTTACTCTGCGGTCCAACTCATCCCAAACCATCTCAATTGTGTTGTGGTTGGGGGATTGTGGAGGCCAGGTCATCTGATGCAGCAATCCATCACTCTCCTTGCTCAAACAGCCCTTAAACAGCCTGAAGGTGTGTTTTGGGTCATTGTTCTGTGGAAAAACAAATGATAGTCCCACTAAGCGCAAACCAGATGGGATGGCGTATCGCTGCAGAATTCTGTGGTTAAGTGTGCCTTGAATTCTAAATAAATCACAGACCATGTCACCAGCAAAGCACCATCACACCACCTCATCCATGCTTCATGGTGGGAACCACACATGCATAGGTCATCCGTTCACCTACTTTGCGTCTCACAAAGACACGGCGGTTGGAACCAAAAATCTCCCATTTGGCCTCATCAGACCAAAGGACAGATTTCCACCGGTCTAATGTCCATGGCTTGTGTTTCTTGGCCCAAGCAAGTCTCTTATTATTATTGGTGTCC
The DNA here is from genome assembly GCF_029448725.1 of Salvelinus fontinalis. Taxonomy (NCBI): domain Eukaryota; kingdom Metazoa; phylum Chordata; class Actinopteri; order Salmoniformes; family Salmonidae; genus Salvelinus; species Salvelinus fontinalis. The sequence goes on along the minus strand of NC_074670.1, from coordinate 19,301,628 downwards.
TTTAGTAGTGGTTTCAATGCAGCAATTTGACCATGAAGGCCTGATTCACAGTCTACTCTGAACAGCTAATGTTGAGTTGTCTGTTACTTGAACTCTGTGAAGCATTTATTTGGGCAGCAATCTGAGGTGCAGTTAATTGCTGATTTCTGAGGTTGGTAACTCTAATGAACTTATCCTCTGCAGCAGAGGTAACACTGGGTTATCCTTTCCTGTGGCGGTCCTCATATGAGCCAGCTTTATCATAGCGCTTGATGCTTTTTGCGACTGCACTTGAAGAAACTTTCAAAGTAATTGTCATTTTCTGGTTTGACTGACCTTCATGTCTTAAAGTAATTTCTCTATGCTTATTTGAGCTGTTCTTGCCATAATATGGACTTGGTCCTCACCAAATAGGGCTATATTCTGTATACCACCCCTACCTTGTCACAATACAACTGATTGGCTCAAATGCATTATTAAGAAAGAAAGAAATTCCACAAATTAAGTTTTTTAACAAGGCACACCTGTTAATTGAAATGCATTCCAGGTGACTACCTCATGAAGCTGGTTGAGAGAATGCCAAGAGTGTGCAATGCTGTCATCAAGGCAAAGGGTGGCTACTTTGAAGAATCGCAAATATTAAATATATTTTCATTTGTTTAACACTTACTTAGGTTACTACATGATTCCATATGTGTTATTTCATAGTTCTGATGTCTTCACTGTTATTCTACAATGTAGAAAATAGTCAAAATAAAGAAAAACTGTGGAACGAGTACGTGTCCAAACTTTTGGTACTGTATTTATTTAAAAAAATTCAAATGTTCTGCTGACAGTCCATGACAATTTGCCATTGTTTTCTCATTCAGAAACTGACGCAATCCTTTTCCAGATACAACATAAATTCTGCCAATATCATAAATAGACCAGTAGTTTATGTAAAATCGTTGACAGTAAGGTACGCTATATGACAGTAAGGTACGCAGTATTGCTATGCAATAGGAGCGCGATTATCGTTGCATATTTAATCTCAGCGTCTATACCAAGGCAGGGTAAAGAAACACAATAATCTATTGATAAACTAAATAGTGAACAACAATTTGTCTTTTCTATGCCGTGGCCTAATGGCAATAGTTCCAAATTATACAGCAAATGAAGGGCGTTATTGTCACCATGAAAGGTGAATGGAGGCGGTTTCCAGGTGTTTTAATGCTCGTTCATGTGCACACAGTTTTACGAACGGTCTGATTTATAACAGGAAACATGCGTGTGTATGGCGTGCACCAAGTTTATAAATCTCCATATTTTGTGTGAAATTTACACAACGGTTATAAATGAGTCACCTCAGTGGAGCACAGCAGAGACCCCAGCCTCTCCACAGCTCTCTCCACAGCTCTCTCCCAGGCAGCCCCAGCTGCTCTGCCTCCTGTCCATTAAAGCACATTAGCAGCTCCTTTATTATCATGAACAATGTGCCAAACATGCTGGGGTGGCGGGGACAGGAGAGATATGGGGAGAGGGGGACGTCATGTTCACTCACTCACAAGATGTTGGGGCCAGACCTCAGGGCTTGGAGGAGACCCCCCCCCCCCCCCCCCCCCCCACTGGGGAGTGTGAATGTAATGTGTGAGAGTTCAAATGATACAACACAATGTCAGATTGGGCCGGGACAATAGGTCAAACCTGTGAGGTGTGTGGGCTTCTCGGCATGTAATTCCTGTGGGCTTCACGGTGTGTGTGTGTGTGTGTGTGTGTATTGGCCTTGTGTGTGTGTCTGTGAGAGTGTGTGAATGTGCGTGTGTGGGTCTCTTTGTGATCTCAGCTCTGTATCTTGTGTTGTCAGCCACAATGGTCAAATAATCTCTCATTTTAACCATCTCCACCACCCTCAATCCCCCCCCCCCCACACACACACAAACACTGTCTGAAATATCTAATTTCAAAGTCTTATTTCAACATCATGCATCTGCCATACAGGCACCCTGGAGAACTGTGGGGACACGAATTTGTGTGAGGGCGGAGATAAAGACGGGGGGAGGGAGAGGAGAGAGAAAAGGGGAGAAGTGAAAGAGAGCGGGATGAGTCCCACAGGTAAAAATGTGTAGTTGTAGTCTTCAGCTGAATCTCATATAGGATCAAATAATTTGGGTGCATGCACTGCTCATGTTACCATGCTTTCTCCCCCCCCCCCCCCCCCCCCCCTCTCTCTCTCTCTCTCTCACCCTCCCTCTCTGAGACACTCCTCCAATCTTAACTACCTGTGGTGTTGGAGTCAGTCTGTGTGTTTGTGGCAGGGCTGAGAGATCAAGCGGAGGAATATTCCAAAGCCACCGCCATCTATTAAATATGCACACGTACCACAGGCCCACGGGACCCCCCCGCACCAAGTAGCTCTGCTGAGGAAAACCTCCTGCATACAGAGTAGGATGTAGAGAACTACTCAGAAAGCCATTTACTGAGAAAGTATGCAGGTAGTCGAGTAGTGAAGGGGAGAAAATGACACACAGATCCATTTTAAGAGAGACAGAGCAGAACAGAAGACAACTCCTGGACAGGGGGAAAGGCTTCAATAAAGATGTCAGCATAGATGGAGAGCTGCAGGGACCAAGGCCTAGAGCAGGAAAGGAAAGCTGATCAGAGATGCTGCCTGACAAGATACACACATGAATGAGTGCATCAAATGTTTTTCCAGATGTTCTAAATCTATTATGACATTGTAATACCTCTTCAAATCTGGCCACTGTACAGTAGTCTACAATGGCTCTGCCCCTCATGCACCTTCTTTTATTTTAAAGAAACACCAAAAGAAATGAAAGAAAAGCTTAGTATCGCCCCCCCCCCAAAAAAAAATCCAATCTCACGCATATTCCGTAATCTCCAATAACCTGGGATGAAAAGTGGCCGGTTCTGAAGGGGGATTAACAATTTCACACTGGTAACATACCCAGTTCAATGCACCGGCTGTCAGCCAGTTAAACGTAGGGCGGCTGATTCACCACGCTCAAATCGAGGAGGAAAGGAGATGCAGCTGCCGTCCTGTCTTCTCCTGTCTTGTACTGGCTGTCCTGTCCTGACTGCTTTCCTTTCCAACTAGATGCCTGGTTCGCCTGCTTAGCTGAAGTCCACACTGAATTGGTTCACTATGTGACTGTCTGGGATTGATATTTTTTATGCTTCATTTGAATAGGGACAGAACATTAGATTTGATTGTATTAGGCCTATGCTTTATTCATCCCTGTAGGGATATTATTTTGTCACCTTGACCATGGCATAAAACACACATGCAATAAAATGACAGACAAGCCACTGGGCACACACTGGTTAATCCACAATGTTTCCACTGAAATGACGTTGAACCAACGTGGAATAGACATTGAATTGATGTCTCTGGACAGCTAGAAGCATCTTACATGGTATCATATAACAATGGTTTCATAATTTAATCTAGCGATTTAAACCATTGACATATTGAGTAAACATATCTCTGTTGCACATCAGCTTTTTAGATGAGCCTTTACATAGGATAATATTGTCATTTGAGGCATGTTGAGGCTGCTTTCCATACTACCTGTCTTTGTCTGAGGCAAGCAGCCAGGTGCTGAGTGAAGTCTAGTGCTCAATCTCTGATTGGGTAACAGTTGAGTTTACAGTTGGGTGTTGCAGTCATAGAGATCTGCAGTGGAGCTCCAACTAGAGCTAAGCCTTTGATTCCTTAAACCCCTGAGGGTACAGATGTAGGATCTTAATTTGACCAGTATTATTATATATATAGTATGTTATACAATTCTCAGCAACAAAAGAGTTAAGCTCCTACATCTGTAATACTTTAGCTGGGAGGCCTTCATCACATCTGGAAGAGTTACACAACACTTGGCATTAACATGATGACATTACTAGTGTGATGTTCACTGTCATGGACGACCAGTATGTTACATGGAAATTGCATTTCATGGTTTGTGTCGGTGGACCAGGTTATCTAATGTTAATTTCAGTGGACTTCATGCTGAGATTCTGATGGTATTGACTGACTGCTGGACTTGCATGTTCGGAAGTTTCCTTTTGAAGCACAGGAACAGTTTACAGCCTACTAATGCAAAGTTAGACAAGTTCAGTTTTCAAAGTCCAAGGTCCTCCGTAGTGTCAGTGGAGACGTTGAAACAGCAGGACATTCTGGGCAGACCTCCTTGTGTTGTTTGAAGATCAGAACAGTTACTGTACGCACGTAGGTTCCCACTTCTAGTGTGACGAAGGTGCATGACTCAGAGAGAGAACGCATCTGTCAAGACGTGGGAGTCAGAGAGGGGGAGAGAGAAAGAAGGTGGGGTGGCCTCTCTAACCAATCACTACATTCTCTAAAGAGAAATCCTGACTACAATAGAACCGTCAATATAACAAGTCTGGGAATGAGTGCCTCTCAATTCTAATCATTCCAGAGCAGATTAATCATTTTAGTGTCAATGGGAGTTAGTGTTGATTGAATTGTAAGGTTTTCATTGACTGATAGGATGACTCTTGCTGTGTCTTCAGTCTCTGTTCTATTGTTTAGTAAATGGAGAGAAAGTATTAGGTAAACAAATGGATAACAACAAAAGCAGTGCACTAGTGCTTGTTTCTGTGTAAGTCCATATTTCAAATGACTAAAGCCTTGCCTTTTAATGGAAGAAAACATCTTGATAAAACCCTTAGTGTATGAATGCATAAACAAACCACTGATAAAGGAGTGGAGAGACAGAATGTGAACAGAAGATGGATACATTGAATGGAATGATTAAAATGTGCTCCTACACTATAGCATTGATACAAATACTGTGTGTGTGTTTGAGTCACGGCTGTGAACCCATCTGTGTGAATGGGGGAGTTTTGTGGAGGAGATGCCTACAAGTCTGTTGGGTGATATGCTCCTGGACCTGGACTGGTCCCATCGTCTGTGGGAGACAGGACTCTGCCCGCCATCCACAGCCTCATGACTTCAGGAGAAGTTTGGGACCTTTGCAGAGGAGAGATGTCTACTGTAAGTCACGACTTACTGTGCTGCTTATTCTCCAAGCCACAGCCTGATAGGTCAGGATGATAAGCAGGCGCTCAGAGAATGGAGCTGTAGGCTAGTAAGGTTTTTTTCTATTAAGTATCTATGATTCTGTATATGTACGGACCAGTCCACATATGACTCAGAAAAATTATACACACTGTAGGTTTACTTCTAAGAGGTATAGCCACCATAGAAATAGAATCCCCAAAATATGACGATCACCATCATGAACTGGTTTATATAACTGCTGACCAATCTCTCCATCTCTGGACTCTCAGATGTTTGTGTCAGCTGATAGCCTACGCCCCTTATTTTAAGCCACATCTGAAATTCAATTAAATGTTTCTCTGTGGGTTTTGGCTGGTTTCTGGCCGGTGCTGTGGCCCTATGTGACCTGTGGGGTGCCGGGGTGATTATAGACCATCTGCTCCCAGTGGGCCCAGCTGGATGGGACACTGCTGTAATCTGGTTGGATGAAGTCAGGGTCGCTGAGGGACAATGTCACAGTATAACCATAAATAAGACCCTCTATCAGGATGATCTAAAGCCATGTTTTATTTGATTTGATTGTGTAAGGCATCCACTAATTTCTGGGTTGAAGGAAAGACAACAATCCTCCATTACAGGGAGAGAATGTTTGACTAGATGTCCAGTTAGTTTTGTTTTATATACACTACCAGTCAAAAGTTTTAGAACACCTACTCATTCAAGGGTTTTTCTTTATTTGTACTATTTTCTTCATTGTAGAATAATAGTGAAGACATCAAAACTATGGAATCATGTAGTAACCAATTTGTTTTTTAACAAATTAAAATAAATGTTATATTTGAGATTCTTCAAATAGCCACCCTTTGCCTTGATGACAGATTTGTTCTTGGCATTCTCTCAACCAGCTTTTCCAACAGTCTTGAAGGAGTTCCCACGGGGCGGCAGGGTAGCCTAGTGGTTAGAGCGTTGGACTAGTAACCGAAAGGTTGCAGGTTCGAATCCCCGAGCTGACAAGGTACAATCTGTCGTTCTGCCCTTGAACAGGCAGTTAACCCACTGTTCCTAGGCCGTCATTGAAAATAAGAATTTGTTCTTAACTGACTTGCCTAGTTAAATAAAGGTTTAAAAATATATATATATATGCACTCTGCGGTCCGACTCATCCCAAACCATCTCAATTGGTTGAGGTCGGGGGATTGTGGAGGCCAGGTCATCTGATGCAGCATTGTCCTGTTGAAAAACAAATGATAGTCGCACTAAGCCCAAACCAGTTGGGATGGTGTATCGCTGCAGAATTCTGTGGTAGCCATAAGCGTGCCTTGAATTCTAAATAAATCACAGACAGTGTCACCAGCAAAGTACCCCCACACCATCACACCACCTCCTCCATGCTTCATGGTTGGAAATACACATGCGGATATCATCCGTTCACCCACATCGCAGTTGAAACCAAAAATCTCCAATTTGAACTCCAGACAAAAGGACAAATGTCCACTGGTCTAATGTCCATTGCTCATGTTTCTTGGCCCAAGCAAGTCTCTTCTTATTATTGGTGTCCTTTAGTATTGGTTTCTTTTCAGCAATTTGACTTTGACCATGAAGGCCTGATTCACTCAGTCTCCTCTGAACAGTTGATGTTGAGATGTGTCTGTTACTTGAAGCATTTATTTGGGTTGCAATTTCTGAGGCTGGTAGCTCTGAACTTAGAGCCGACTCGGAAGATTCTGGGTCTTCCTTTCCTGTGGCGGTCCTCATGAGAGCCAGTTTCATCATAGCGTTTGATGATTTTTGCGACTGCACTTGACGAAACTTTCAACGTTTTTGAAATGTTCCGTATTGACTGACCTTCAAGTAATGATGGACTGTCTTTTCTCTGCTTATTTGAGCTGTTCTTGGTCTTTTACCAAGTAAGGCTATCTTTTGTAGGTAGTCCTGAGGTGTGGTCCTTGGGCTCCGGTTCTCCGGAGGGGAGAGAAAGATGGGTGAATTAGATGAGCATACTTAAGATCACACAGTACTATAGTTTGACCCGTTCCGAAATAGACCTTAGGCTTTCCCAACCGGACCTGATATGCATACATTTATTAGTTTAATATAGAGACCGGTTCCGAACGAACCCGAGGACAACTAGAGCCATTCTGTATAGACCTGGTTAGATCCAGACCTGATCTGAATGAGGGAATCAGCAGAAAAGTCATTTTTTTAAGCTATTTTATTAACCGGAGCTGATAAAGGGAGAGAGGGATTCCGCTCTAGCAGGCGGGGGATGGGGCTGTACTGTGAGCGAGTGACACGGGAAGAGGGAGGGAGAGACAGCTACCAACCAAGCCGACTCGCGCTATAGTAGATTTAACGTTGCCATAGCTAGGTTATTTATCATCAATATGATTATGTAGTATCTGCTTTGAATGCATCAAACCGGGAGAAGCTCGTTAAGCTAACATAAGCTAGCTAGGCTAATTGAGGCTGCATGCACTTTCTCATCCTACAGTTACAAACAACACCTCCTTTCAGAATATTAAGTAGCAGTCTACCTGTTGGTTATTGGTAGCAGCCTACCTGTTGGTTATTGGTAGCAGCCTACCTGTTGGTTGTAGCCTATCCTTCTCCTTTAACTTTTAATTTAGTAAATGTAATTCCATTTTCCATTGATTAAATATCTCCTAACATTTGCCACAAACTGAGGCTCTATGATTGTAGCTTATTGCAGTTTTGATGACTTATGATTGGCCAACAACAAGCTACATGCTCCACTCTCTTGAAAAGCAAGAGTAGCAGCATACATTTATCTCACTACTGTAGCAGTCACGTTCGGATCTGTACGGGCTTTTCCGGACAAGTCAGTTAAAATTACACATACATGAGACAATCATATCAGATCCAACCCAGATCCGTGACATTTAGAATTCTGGATCCACACGTTCCTGGATCGTGTCTCGTGTATTCAGGCACAGGTAGATCCGTGAAGACCTCTACACAGGACACCAGATAAGACAGGACTGGAGACACTGGCCCAGTCCAACAATACCCACGGATAAGTCCCAACCAGGCAGGATATAACCCCACCCACTTTGTCAAAGCACAGCCCCCACACCACCGGAGGATATCAACAGACCAGGAACGTACTACCCTGAGACAAGGCTGAGTATAGCCCACAAATATCATAGTAAACATTGTTCTATTGATTGAATTCATCTGAAGTGCGTTCTTGCAGTGCAATAATCTTTTGTCTTCTTAGCCTGGAACCTGACAGCTTTTATTGAACTGTGGCATCTTAACCATATCCCTGGCATGATGTCTACTTTTGTCCGCTATTGTGCATGTCAAATTGGATCTCTTTTGTGCATATCAATTTGGCCATTCAGCAAAAGTAGCGTACATTGGGGGTTAAGCCCAGCAGGTTAAGGGTCTACCAATCGGCCACTAAGCTGGTGTGTTAGGTATCTAACACAAACTGGCAACCACAACAATGTAGCAGTGGGGTTTTAATTAGTATGGAGCGATGATGGGGGTTGATGTTGATGGCACGCTATTCCCTATATAGTCAAATGTATTTTACATATATTTATTTTATAAATATAGTACACTATTTGTGATCAGGGCCCCCATTTGGGACACACACCTTAACTGTCTCCATGCTCCACCAGACCAGACTCTCTGCATCCCTGTGTGTCTGACGCACCTCTCTCATTACCATGGGCCCAGCCTGCCTGGCAGATGAGGAAGAGACCCTGGCAAAGCCAATGAATAATTAAACACTGTGATTACAATGATGAATACTCCCAAATCTATTTCACCATTTAGTCTGAGCCCAGCGATGGGATGGAACAACAGCAGAGTGTGGGGCTTTGTGTGGAGGCGGTGAGGGGTGGGCTAGGAAGGTGGTGTGAAGGAAGGTGTGGGGAGCGAAGGGAGTGTGGGTTGGGGAGGGAAGGTGTGGTTTGTGGAGGGAAGGGGAAGGTGTGGTGAGGGGAGGGTGGTGTGGGGAGCGAAGAGAGTGTGGGTTGAGAAGGTGTGGTTTGGGGAGGGAAGGTGGTGAGGGGAGGGAGGGAAGGTGCGGTGGTGAGGGGAGGGAGGGAAGGTGTGAGGGAGGGAGGGAAGGTGTGGGGAGAGGACAGAGATCAAATGGAATGTGGGTGGGATGGAGGGATAATCTAGGAGGGGAAGATAGGACAGAGAGTGGAGGGAGGGGGATTGAGAGGGAGGTTACAGAGAGCAGAGGTAAGGTGGGAGGCAAGGAAGAATGAGATAGGAGGGAGAGGACAGAGGATAGAGGGAAGTTGGAAGGGAGGGAGGGGCAGCAGGGCCGGGCAGCCACCCACTCTCTGACCATCTGTGCGGCAGAGAACCACAGAGACAGGCACAGCACGGCTTCAGGCTGTGTGTGTTTGTAAGTGTGCGTTTCAGCGTGTGTACGTGCGTGCATGCATTTCTGTGCATCCGTTCATGTGCATAAATGTGTTTTAATCCGTGTGTGTGTGTGTGTGTGTGTGTGTGAGTACATTTGTGTACAGTATTTATCCCAGTGTATGTGCTTATCTGTGTGTGTGCCTCGCCCTTACGTTGGATCCGTGTGTGTGGGTGGGTGTGTGTGTGGGTGGGTGTGTGTGTGTGTGTGTGTGCGCCTCGCCCTTGCAGTGTCACCCGGCCAGCCAGCCCTCAGGGAGAAGGGATGTAAATTAGCAGGTGAAATAACCCAGATCCCTACTGCCAAGGGATTAACCCCTCAGAGGTCCCATGTCTCCAGTTCACCACCCGACCCCACTAAACATCCATCAACATCAGTACACCAGTCTGAACATTGACTTAACATGGTCCTCTCAACACACAGCCCTTAGCTACAGATCTAAGATCAGCTGACCCTTCCCAAGTCCTAACCTTATCCACTAGAAGGAAGAAAACCAAACTGACCTTAGATCAGCGTCATTAGGCTTGGACACCGCCCCCCCCCCCCCCCCCACACACACACACACATAGAAAGTGATGAGTCGGTGTCAGACGTGCAGCTCAGCTAACATTTATGGCAGGGCCATCTGATGGATTAAAGGGATTGGCAGACAATGGAGTGGCTCCTCCCCCTCCGCTGCCTGGCCTTGCCATGTAGGACTTGGTGATTGCATCATATCAGAGGATGAAGTCATCCTGCAACAAAAGGCAGGCAGGAGGGAACAGGTGCTGCATATTTAATTAGACAAAGGGGTGGGCCGTGGCGATGCCAGAGGAATATGTAAATTTGATGGCGGCCCTGGCCTGGCACGAGCTAAATCCAGCTGACACAGAGATATTTATGGCCAAGATTATGGTTTTCATTTGATCTCTTTATTTGTCCCCTGTACTCAGTCACACACATGCATCTGCATTGTAGCTTAACTACCTCCTATTAGAGGTGTATCTGAGAAATGAGGATGACTGTCTCTCTTTTTCTTCATGCTATGCTAGGATATTACCAGACCGCTGTGCTTCCCTTTGTGCTCTTTGTGTCAGTACTCAATACCTCCTTGTGATGTTTTCTTCCTTGGAGAATAGGGAACATGGGAACTAGGGAGTACTGTTCATGAAAGGAGTAGAGTCCATCCATCCCTAGTTAGTGGATGTTGGAGAAAAAGAGGGAAATATCAATGGAGAATGAGGAGCAAGAAAAAGGGAAGGAACCAGGAAAAGACAAAAAGGCAATTGATGTCTCTGGGCTTATGTCAACAGGCAATTATTAATGATGAGGTGGGCTCTGGCTCTTTTCCTCTGTGCAGTGGTTGAGTCAGGGAGCACTCCTCTCCTGTCCACTGTGTTTAGCTCCCTCAGCACTAAGGCGTGATTTGTGGGAGGGGGAAGGGAGAGAGAGAGAGAGAGAGGGGAAGGGAGAGAGAGAGGGGGGAAGAGAGAGAGAGGGAGGGCCTTGAAGGAGGTGGAGGGAGAGGGGTGGGTGATGGGGCACCACACACACCCCTCAAACATACACACACCTCAGCTCACACTGTACTGTACATCTCTGGGAGACATCCAGGCCTTTACTGTCCAATTAAGGTTGGCCCAGGGGGGAAAGTACAGAACAGAGCAGCTCTCCAGCCTCCGCCGCTCTCATCTCTCTCTTCATGGAGGAGCTGGGTAATTGTTAACAGATTGGGAAGTGTTATTGTGAAGCAGTGTGGATCAGGACGTCTCAGACCGACCGGCCGCCGCTGTGGTCACAGCAGAGAGGTCTTAGTGGTCTTAAGCCTAATTGACTAAGAAATAGAATGAAAAGCCCCCGTCCTGGCAGGCAGAGGAACTGGCTTTTCTACTGAGCAGAGAACGAAGAGACTATTGGAGAGATCATTAAAAGGAGTCAAACTGACAAAACATACTTTTTATGTGAGACTAATTATCAGTTCCAATTCCATTAGGACTAATATTAAAAGTCTACTGAATATATAGAAAAAATTAATTACACCTGGAAATGTGTTTGCTCTAGCGGTCTATTCCTGCTACCCTTTAGCAAAAGCATCTTCTCAGTTGACTGCCTTGGTTAGGTGGGGGCTACACTTGACTGATTTACCATTTAAACCGGATTAGTGACTGGCTGCCAGATTCCCCTAGTGTGCCAAGGCAAACGCCAAGACCACACCAGCACCTTTCATTCAGGCTTTTGGTACTTCCTCCTAAAACTCATTTAGAGAAATTAGCAGAGGGCATGCTGTCTTGTCTGACCAACCAATCACAGCCAGATAGAATCCATCTCCTGACAGGGACCTAAACAGTTAGGATTTTGATGTTCAAAATGTTCCAGATAGAGGTGCATTGTATAGAATATATAGGACATTATATTATGTGTAATAAACTGTCATGCCATGTCTATGCAGTACATCTTCTATCTGCAACCCACCAGATTGAACAGGCCCTGGGTGACTGTAGAACAGGCGTGCTAAACAATTGTCAAAAGTAAATGACAGAGTGACGGCAGCTAGTTCCTGTTCACACGCATGTAACTGTACCGTTCCTTCTGTAAACAACAGTGTTAGTCAGCCTGTCTGATTCACTGACAACAGAGATACAAGGCTTCTTTAATGAGTCTGTGTGTGTGGGTGGGAGAGTTTCTCTCCTGGGTCTCTCGATTGAAATTGACTGATTTCATGCATTTATGAACAATTTCATGCATGATTTCATGCATTTATGAACAATTTCATGCATTAATGAACACACAGAGATACTGTACCTTTTTATGAAGCGAGGCAGCCTTGTTGTCAATTCAGCATTTTTGCGTTTCAAAATGACTATAATGCAAATATGCCAGGGCTTTTATTTCCTGAACTGAATGCAACGGAGCTCTGATTGGAACATTTAAACTTGGACTATCATGGCTTGGTGGTACTTTCATGCAATCAGACCTGTGACTTTTCCCAGTCAGCGCCATGCTGAGACACTGCGTGGTAGGGTGGCAGTGACACCACGGAGGAGTGGGAGAGAGTGGGAGGGTGGGATGTCTATCCTTGTGTGATGGTTGTCATGGTGGTGAGATGGTGAAATGCAGAGTGATTATTCCCAAAGTGGGTCAAAGACAGCATGTCCATAACTGCTGGCAGGACATGGGAACTTTGACGAGGAGAGAGAGAGAGGAGGGGAAGATGGAACAATGTATAAACAAATCCAGGGCATATTGAGGGAACGCAGGCAGAGTGTTTGTGATTTAGTATTTGTGATCACGGCAGGCCCATCTAATCTGGTGGTGAATCAGGGAGAGCTGGGATTGGCTGAGGTGCTGCGGAGCCTCCTCTCCACGCTGGAGGTCAGGCCATCTGGCTCCAGATGGACTCCTATTGATCGGAGGGCGGAGGGAGCATGGTGATCCAGTTGCAGGCGTACATCATCGATTTTCTGCTGAAGTGCAGGAGTGGAGAGAGCAGGCTGCAGGGGGTGTGTGTTGGGGGGGTGGGTGGGTGGGGGGGAGGCTGGAGCACAGCAGAGCTGTCAGGTCATCTTCTCAAATATCCAGAAGTATTTTTTTGTGGCGTTGACCTTCCCTGAGTCAGAGACATATCTATTTAACCATTACCTCAGCAGGCACAGTGGCTTGTCAGTGTGGGTTGTGTGTAGCTTAAGCAAGAGCTTTTATTCACACACACACCCTTTCCTTAACACACATCAATAACGTGCTCCCAGAAAGCTGCCAGTTCAGCAGAAATCAACATCTCTAAGCACCACTCTTAATAATATGCAAACAGTTTTTATGTCCACTTACTGTATATGGGGAGTTGAGTCTAAAGTCACGTACAGTACCAGCAGTCACTCATAGAGACTTTAATTAACAAAGTACAGAGTACTAAGGTTATCACTGAACTCCAAATAAATTGGGTGTCTGCACCATTCTGGAGCTCCAAACCCCATTCCTCAAGGCCTCGCTCGGCCACATCCATACAGCTTTAATTATAATCCAATGAACTCATTATCATGGTTTCCATTCATATCTAAAGTGGGGCTCTAAAGCTCAGACTCCTCCGGTCCTATTATATTTATTGTATATTTATTAATGGGTTTTGTATATATTTATTAATGGGTTTTATATATATTTATTTCCGATTATTATACATTTCAATTAGAACTTCAAACATTTTAGCAGCTTTCGGCTGAGGCAGAGCTTCCCTTTGATCAGATTTCACTCGTCCTGCTTTCCTCTCTCTCTTCTCCTCTCCCCCTTTACCCCTGGGCATCTTGATGCTAATAGGCTGAGTGCTGCTCTTCTTGCCTGTCAGTCCACCTGTCTGTCTATGGAGATTAAAGCAGGTGGGCCAGTCATAAGACGGGTTGAATGGGTTCTGGGTTGCCATTTGCCAGTTTCAGTGTGGATAGGGATATTGTTTGAACTTTCTGTCATATCAGTTTTCATAAGTGACTCTTGGCTGTTAAGCCAGGAGAATGGCAAGACTGAGCTAAATTATTTGTTAGGGAGATGTTCAAGCATGTCTTTGAAATATTCCCCTACTTTTTCTGCACCAAAGAGGAGTCATATCTCTGTGCTATATATACTATATGTGTGAACACAATACCTGATAACTCCATCCCTCTATGTCCCTTTCTAAAATAATCCTAGTGAGGCATTGACGTCATAATACTCAGCTTGTGTTACAAAACCAGCATGTTTGGTCTCTACATCTGCAGATCTTATCTTTTTGTCTCCCCCCCTCGACTCTCCTCCTTTCCTCTCCCTTCCCTTCCTCTCCTACTCTCTCCCCTCCTCCCTCCCTCTCCTGTGTGTTAATGTACTTGAAGTGGCCCGGCGGTCAATGAGCTTGTATTAACACCTGACTGGGAGCAGTGGGGCTGGGGCCGGCTGGTGTTTGTTCCTCCATGGTGCCTCCCCTGGGCCCGACCCCTAGGCTGCAGGCAGAGGGAACGGATCCCATAATCAATAACATCCTAGCAGGCTACTGAGAGAGGGTAGGAAAGAGAGAGCAGGTGGGAGGATGGAGGGAGAGGAAAAGAGAAAGAGCTAAGGGAGAGAGACCGTAGGGGACAGAATAAAGTGGAGTGGTAGAAAGAGGATAAAAGAGGGGCAGATGGGAGCAGGCTTTACAGTATATAGTTGTTGTCCACTTCCTATTTATCCACCCTATCTTTATATTGTCAACGCTTAACATTGCTAACAGACCCAGGGCGTAGTTTGTCAGTCGATAAGTCAGATTTTTCATCTGCTTTGGGTGTCACTCAACGCATGATCTGGTATAAATCTTTTCTGATCCTTGTTTCTGCCAATTTTCTCAATCGCTGTAGCTACAGTGTGTGAGACTAAATGGTATATGCATTAGCTTGAAAGTCCATCTCTCTCTATACACACACACACACTCTCTCTCACGGCAGCTAAGCCATTGTCTGTGTTGGGAGATAGATCAGAGAGACTGTATCAGCTGGTACATTTAGTCTAATCTAAGGTTCTGTCCTTCATTCTCAAACTCGATAATATCCCACCACTTTGTTTGTATTGACTGCTCTTCATCTCTCTCTCTCTCAATCCATTTCAAGGGCTTTATTGGCATGGGAAACATATGTTAACATTGCCAAAGCAAGTGAAGTAGATGATAAACAAAAGTGAAATATAATAAAAATTAACAGTAAACATTACACTCACACTCTCTCTCTCAGGACAACCATAACAAAGTATTTCTCTCCCTCCACCTTACCACCTTCCTTCCTCTCTACTTCCATCTATTACTCTTTCTATTTCTCAATGTGTCTTTTCTTGTTCTACCTCCCCTCGCCCCCTCTCCTCTCCCTCTCCCTGTCTACCTCCCTCTCTCTAGGCCTTGGCCATGGCTGAGGTGAATGGACCGGGGCCCCTGGTGGCCGAGCCGCAGATTGCCATGTTCTGTGGGCGTCAGCTGCTGCACATGAACCCTGAGACTGGCCAATGGGAGCCTGACCCTCAGGGCCGGCAGGGCTGCTTCACAGAGCCCAACCAGATCCTGTCCTACTGCCAAGAGGTAGGAGCCAACAACACTGCTATGGTTATGAGATCGACCTCATACTGCACTGTTACTGCACTGTAATGCTCAGCTCATCTCCAATGCTGCTGCAATAGCATACTAGAGAGCAGATACTTTAGATAGGTTTATGGATATAAAGATAGTGGTAGATTCAGGGCCTTCAGAAAGTATTCATACCCCTTGACTTATTCCACATTTAGTTGTGTTACAGAATGAGTTCAAAATGGCTTAAAAAAAATCTACACACAATAATGACAAAGTGAAACCATGTTTTTGCAAATGATTACAAGCATACCAAGAGCAGCCACAACTATGCTTGAAAATAGGGAGAGTGGTACTCAGTAATGTGTTGTGTTGGATTTTCCCCAAATATATTTAAGATAAAAATGAAATTGCTTTGCCACATTTTTTGCAGTTTTACTTTAGTGCCTTGTTGCAACCAGGATGCATGTTTTGGAATATTTTTCTTCTGTACAGACTTCTTTCTTTTCACTCTGTCAATTAGGTTAGTATTGTGGCATACGGTAACTGCAATGTTGTTGATCCATCCTCAGTTGTATCCTACCACAGCCATTAAACTCTAACTGTTTTAGTCACCATTGGCCTCATGGTAAAATTCCTGAGCGGTTTCCCTCCTCTCCGGCAACTGAGTTAGCAAGGACACCTGTATCTTTGTAGTGACTTGGTGTATTGATACATCATCCAAAGTGTAATTAATAACTTCACCAAGCTTAAAGGGATACATATATATATTTACCCATCATTGGAAAACATCCCTGGTCTTTGTGGTAGAATCTGTGTTTGAAATTCACCGCTCGACTGAAGGACGTTACAGATAATTGTATGTGTGGGGTACAGAGATGAGGTAGTCATTCAAAAATGTTACACACTATTGCACATGGAGTGAGTCCATGCAACTTATTATGTGACTTGTTAAGCAGATTTTTACTCCTGATCTTATTTAGGCTTGCCATAACAGGGGTTGGGGTTGAATACTTATTGACTGAAGACATTTCAGCTTTTACATTTTTTTATTGATTTGTAAACATTTAAAAACATCATTCCACTTCGACATTATGGGGTGTTGTGTATAGGCCTGTGGCATTTAAAAAAAAATGTTATCCATTTTAAATTCAGGCTGTAACAGCATTTGGAAAAAGTCAAGGGGTGTGAATACTTTCTGAATGCACTGTAAATGGGTGGACAGACTGGTATAGATAGATATCTCACACAACATTACAAATATGAGTAGTAGTAACCAACCTTAATCTCCCAATCTGTCTCACTTGGTTTGTCTTGTCCTATCAAATCTATATATTTCCGTATATATAGTGGAGTGATGGTGGTCAGGAGGAAATATTTATTGATATTTCCTGAATATTAATACTACCATCCATCGATCTTCCTCCTGCCACGTTTATCCCTCTAATTCCTGAACGTCTCCTGCATGCCAGATTTAAGGCATATCAATGGCGTAACAGGCCTAGCCACAGCCTTGGTTTGATTTGAGACTCGTTGCTCCCCCTCTGAAACCAGAGCAAGGAGACAGTTTTTATAAAATGACTTCATGCGCCACCTGGTGGCTAAATGAAGCACAGCAGGTAAAGAAAACAGCAGTCACACAGTTGAAATGGCTGTAATGTGATTACCCAGCTCATTATGCGTCTGTGATTGCTTTTCCACAAAAGCGCTCCTTTTTCCTCAACGTCTGTGGATCCGGCTCTCACAGTGTGCCAAATACATTTCTCAATCCATTAAACCTCATTATAGGGCTGTGCGTATGCCATTGCCCTACATTTTAATTGAAAGTAGTCAGATGTGAAATTGGGATTATTGAAATAATTGGAAGTGGGATTGTATAGGTCAACTTGTTTTCAGCCTGGAATTTTCTCTACAACTTAAGGAGAATATCAGTGTACGACCTGCATAGTCAGAAAAGAGACCCTTAGGGCCGAAGTGTTTCAGAACGTTGCATGAGTCTCTCCTTTTTACCTTTCTCCCTATTGATTGTGCTATCCTTCTTCCCTCTCCTCCTCACTCCCTCTCTTCTCTCCCTCCTCCTTTCCTCCTCTCTCCCTCTCCTCCTCTCTCCCTCTCCTCCTCTCTCCCTCTCCTCCTCTCTCCCTCTCCTCCTCTCTCCCTCTCCTCCTCTCTCCCTCACCTCCTCTCTCCCTCTTGCCCTCTCTCATTCTGTCTACTGTACGTCTCCTCTCCCCTCAACCCTCCTTTTTCCCTCTCAATTTGTCTGACCCTGTTGTCTCTCTCCTCTCTCTTGTCCTAACTCCTCCCTGATGTCCTGTCTGTCCATATCGTCCATCCATCTTTCTGTCTGTCTCTCCCGCCGTCTGTCTGTCTGTCTCTCCCGCCGTCTGTCTGTCCGTCCATCTGTCCAACCAGATGTACCCAGCCCTACAGATCTCCCATGTGGAGGAGTCCTCCAGCCCTGTCACCATCCCAGCCTGGTGTAAGAAGGGCTGGGGCCACTGCCAGACACGCCCCTTCATCGTCATGCCCTACCGCTGCCAGGGTAAGAACCACATGTCTGCAATGTCTGCACCCTCAGCATCATCATCATCATCCTTCTAATCTTCAGCGTATCCCTACACAAATATCACTCAAAATATTTCACAACTTCCCTTTGATCACCCACCCCATATCGGACGGATAACTTCATTATATTAATAAATAACATCATGTCATCATTATGTTTAATACAAAGCATGACATTTCAGTTATATGGTTAAGTAGCGTTCAAATTCAGCCTCGAGGAAGTAATAATAGAAACGGACATAGTATGTCTAATATTTCATTTGAATGGATTCCATTGTCAAAGCTTTGTCAGGTGCACCAAAGGGCTTCACTCCATCAAAATGGTGGGAAGGTCTTTCAGTCTGTGTTGAATATTAACCCACTTGTCCCCACATTTTTCCAAACATGCCACTATGCACATCTTACACCATTAGTAACCCTAACACGTAATCCAAATTGCTTAAAAAATTATAGTAATTGAAAGGTATGTAAAAATAATTGTGACTGATGGGAACATACAGTGCTCTGCCTATAATAAAATGAACAGACATTTGCCCCAATATCTACTGTATATACCTCAGCTCATTTACCCACACACCCCATCCCTCTTACCCCCATGCCCTAACCCTAACACCCACATGCCAATACCCTAATATTGATACAATCAAGTATTGATACACCCATATCCTAGCCCTAAATGATACACCCATATCCTAGCCCTGAATGATGCACCCATATCCTAGCCCTGAATGATACACCCATATCCTAGCCCTGAATGATACACCCATATCCTAGCCCTGAATGATACACCCATATCCTAGCCCTGAATGATACACCCATATCCTAGCCCTGAATGATACACCCATATCCTAGCCCTGAATGCCCTATTTGTTACTCATAGACCCCAGATCCTTTGTCAATACACCTCATCCCTAATACTTGCCTATCTCAGCCCTTTTACCCACTTTCCTTAGGCCTATATTCCCCATGTCACCAACAGTAACCTATATGCAGCTATTCTCTGCACACCCCAACCATGTTATCCTAATATCTTAGTCCTGTGACCTCTTACTTGTATACGCTAATCATTTCATAGATAAACTCATAGTACAGTGGTATTGTCACAGCCGTTTAAAGGAGTGGACCAAGGCGCAGCGTTTTGAGCGTACATACTTCTTTATTTAACGATGTCACCAACAAAAACAATAAATATCCAAACGACACGTGACGCCAACGTAGTGCATCCAGGCAACTAAACATGGACAACTACCCACAAAACCAACATGGAAAATGGCAACCTAAATAGGCTCCTCTATCAGAGACAACGAGAAACAGCTGTCTCTGATTGGGAACCCATTCAGGCCACCATAAACCTACATACCCCTAGACAATACAAAATCCCCATAGATAACCAAAAATAACTAGACAATACAAAAACCACACAAACCACCCTTGTCACACCCTGACCTAACCAAATAATAAAGAAAGCAAATATAACTAAAGTCAGGGCATGACAGGTATGTTGCCAGAAAGGATTTGAATGGGCAATAGACATCCATCCAGACCCATTATCTGTATGAGCCTTGTTTAGCCCTACATTCTTAGAAAAAAGGGTTCCGAAAGGGTTCTTTGTTCAGCTGTCCCCATAAGAAAAGAAAACTATTGTTTTGGTTCCAGGTAGAATCCTTTTGGGTTCCATGTAGAAAGCTCTGTGGAAAAGGTTCTACATGGAACCCAAAATAGTTTTACCTGGAACCAAAAAGGGTAATTGAAAGGGTTCTGCTATGAGGACAGCTAAAGAAACCTTTTAGGTTCTAGATAGCACCTTTTTGTCTAAGAGTGTACACCCCTTTCCTCAGATAAACCAGGGAAATCCATGGGCATACTTATATAAAACAGGTCTACCCCAGTGCCCAAGCCTCAATATTAATACAAACCAGGTTTACACTTGTACTTCAGCCCCAATATTCTTACAGATCAGGTGTACACCTGCACATCTAACCCAATATGGATTAAAACATTTATTTAAAAAAACAGGTCTACTGCTACATGTCAGCCCCAATTGTCATAAAAAAATAGTTGTACTTCTGCATTTCAGCCCCAATATTCATATAAACCAGATCTACACCTGTACTTCAGCTCTAATTTACATATCTGTAAAGTATGCACCTGTGTTTGAACCCAGTTAGTTAACTAAGCCAGGTCTAAATGTACCAAAGCCTGAATACTCATAAACTGTAAAACAGGTCTACCCCTGCACCTCATCTCCAATACTCCTACAAACTAGGTCTACATCTTTGACTGAGTCCCAATACTAATATAAACCAGATCTACACCTGCATAGCGCAGCCAATTACCCATATGAACCAGGTTTACACGTGACTATCCCAATACTCTGATAAACCAGGTCTGCCCTTGTGACTATTCAGCAAAACTCACATAAACCAGGTCTACCCTTGTGACTATTCAGCAAAACTCACATAAACCTATTAACATTAAATATTTGTTAAGTTATTACACTAATTCAGTTTATGGGTCTATACATGGCCAATTCGCCCTAAAATAACAAAATGTGATGTTTACAGTCAAAATCACTTATGTAAATGTATGTAAAGACTAATGAATAATGGTAAAA
This sequence comes from Salvelinus fontinalis, assembly GCF_029448725.1. NCBI lineage: Eukaryota > Metazoa > Chordata > Actinopteri > Salmoniformes > Salmonidae > Salvelinus > Salvelinus fontinalis. The sequence continues at coordinate 19,281,017 of NC_074670.1, read as the reverse complement.
TCATCTGTAAGATCATCTTGATCAAATATATCCATAACCCAACTCAACTTCAATCTACTGAAAAAATGTATCTGCTATGATTAAATATACGTAATATGTTAAAGCCATTGGTCACATGTTTCCGCTTAAATATTTTCATATACCACGAGCATCATGAATTCAATGTATTGTGACAATTTTGAGAAGTCACATGAAACACATTCGCCACGCTGATCCTCAACACAGGGGCCACTCAGGGGTGTGTGCTCAGTCCCCTCCTGTACTTCCTGTTCACTCATGGCTCCACGGTCAGGCACGACTCCAACACCATCATTAAGTTTGCCGATGACACAGTGGTAGGCCTGATCACCGACAATGACAAGACAGCCTATAGGGAGGAGGTCAGAGTCCTGGTTATATGGTGCTGGGACAACAACATCTCCCTCAAAGTGATCAAGACAAAGGAGATGATACAATCACGACAAAACCTATTCCCCCTCAGGAGACTGAAAAAATATTTGGCATCGGTCCTCAGATCCTCAAAAGGTTCTACAGCTGCACCATCGAGAGATCCTGACTGGTTGCGTCACTGCCTGGTATGGCAACTGCTCGGCCTCCGACCGCAAGGCACTACAGAGGATAGTGCGAACAGCCCAGTAAATCACTGGGGCCAATCTTCCTGGCATCCAGGACCTCTATACTAGGCGGTGTCAGCGGAAGGCCCTAAAAATTGTCAAAGACTCCAGCCACCCTAGTCCTAGACTGTTTTCTCTGCTACCACACGGCAAGCGGTACCGGAGTGCCAAGTCTAGGTCCAAGAGGCTTCTAAACAGCTTCTATCCCCAAGCAAAAAGACTACTGAACACCTAATCAAATGGCTACCCAGACTATTTGCATTGCCGCCCCCTCTTTTACACCGCTGCTACTCTCTGTTGTTATTATCTATGCATAGTCACTTTAATAACTCTACCTTCATGTACATATTACCTAAACTAACCGGTGCCCCCGCACATTGACTCCCAATGTATATAGTCTCGCTATTGTTATTTTATTGCTGCTCTTTAATTACTTGTTACTTTTATTTCTTATCCATATTTTTTTTAACTGCTTTGTCGGTTGGGGGCTAGTAAGTAAGCATTTCACTGTATTCGGCGCATGTGACTAATAAAATTTGATTTGGTTTTGAATCATACTAGATACCTGAATAATGCATAATATATGGCTTATTTGTTAATAAATACAGCTTTAACTTCTCTAGAGTTTGTAAAGTACAAAAGTAATTTTGTTTACTATTGTGACCGATGGAATCAAATGACTTAAATTATACACATTCTCCCCCTCATTCCATTTCCCTCCTCTCTCTCTCGCTCTGCAGTGAGTGAGTATGTGAGTGAAGCCCTGTTGGTTCCAGACCGATGCCGTTTCCTGCACCAGGAGCAGATGGATGCCTGTGAGAGCTACGTCTACTGGCACAACATAGCCAAGGAGGTGCAGGCGGAGCGACATTATATTAACTAAGATTATATTAGAGTTAATTAAATTATGCCTAAATGATATTACATGTTCATTTTTCAATTCATTTCTTGAGTTTTAATTGGGTTTTAACACAACTAGGACTCTTTATAGAGAGGTAGCATAGACTGCTATGAGACATTAAACTTTGACTTGGACTAATTGAGTCAATAACTAAACTGCAGTGTAGACTGCAGTAAAAGACTGGGGCTGGAAGCTAACTGTACCAAGCTGGGTGTAGTGTAACATACAGTATCATACTGCATCAGCAGAGAGAGCAGCTAGAGGAGTTTAATATAGGCCGGGGAGGTGAGGCAGTTTAATATAGGCCGGGGAGGTGAGGCAGTTTAATATAGGCCAAGGAGGAGAGGCAGTTTATTATGGGCCGGGGGGGGGGGGGGGTGAGGTAGTTTATTATGGGGAGGGGGGTGAGGTAGTTTATTATGGGGAGGGGGTAGTTTATTATAGGCCGGGGGGGGGGGGGGGTAGTTTATTATGGGCCGGGGGGGGGTAGTTTATTATAGGCTGGGGGGGGGGGGGGGGGGGGGGGGGGGAGAGGTAGTCTATTATAGGCCGGGGGGGGTGAGGTAGTTTATTATAGGCCGGGGAGGTGAGGTAGTTTATTATAGGCCGGGGGGGGTGAGGTAGTTTATTATAGGCCGAGGGGTGTGAGGTAGTTTATTATAGGCCAGGGGGGGTGAGGTAGTTTATTATAGGCCGAGGGGTGTGAGGTAGTTTATTATAGGCCGAGGGGTGTGAGGTAGTTTATTATAGGCCGGGGGGGGTGAGGTAGTCTATTATAGGCCGGGGGGGGTGAGGTAGTTTATTATAGGCCGGGGAGGTGAGGTAGTTTATTATAGGCCGGGGGGGGTGAGGTAGTTTATTATAGGCCGGGGGGTGTGAGGTAGTTTATTATAGGCCAGGGGGGGTGAGGTAGTTTATTATAGGCCGAGGGGTGTGAGGTAGTTTATTATAGGCCGAGGGGTGTGAGGTAGTTTATTATAGGCCGGGGGGGGTGAGGTAGTTTATTATAGGCCGGGGGGGGTGAGGTAGTTTATTAGAGGCCGGGGAGGTGAGGTAGGTTGTAGTTTTTATAACTCACCTTCATCATGCTGATGAAGAAGTTACCCCCTCGTATTCCATTCACCTGCTAGTTAGTTCCCTTTGATCACACTCACATTTCCTCTCTTTTTCTATACATCCCTGATCTCTCTCTAATTCACCTTGGTCTTTTCCAATCTTGATTCATGTTTAACCTATTTTTCTCATCCTCTCTCTTTCTGTTTCAGGCCTGCACAGCAGACAGTCTGGAGCTGCATAGTTATGGGATGCTGTTGCCGTGCGGCGACCGTTTCCGTGGGGTGGAGTATGTGTGCTGCCCGGGGAGGGGCGGGTCCAGTGGCAGGGGGGAGACCGAGGGAGGGGACGTTCTCTCAGCAGGACCCCAGGCCCTTAACCCTCAGGCCAAAGTCAACACAGGGTGAGTCCCATTGCCCCTGCTCTCTGTGGTGATGATGGTGATGATGATCATAATGTTTGACCTTGTACCCCATTCCCAGAGTCAAAGTGACAACACTCACTCCAAGCCCCTCTCCTGGCACCGATGTGGACGAGGCAGACATGGAGGAGGAAGATGATGAGATGATGGAAGAGGATGAGCAGGTGGTGGATGAGGAAGAGGAGGCAGATGAGGAGGAGGAGGAGGAAGAGGAGGAGGAGGAGCAGCAGGAGGTTGCAGAAGCAGCAGCAGTGAAAGACCCAGAGGAGTATGAGTACTCCATTGACTCTGGCCCCTACCAGGCTACTGACTACACAGACTCCTTCTACTATGAGAAAGGCCAGGGTCAGGCTGGTCGCAACCCCTCCACATCCCAACCCCAGACCAGGGGAGACAGCCGTGAGTAACCCTCTACCTTCTATCTCACAGTTACATCTTCACCCTGTCCAGAAACCATCCTTAGCCCCTACTTACCACCTCTCAACTAGATCTGAGAGTATTTATTGGGCATAAGCTTTATAGGAATACCGCTTTGCCCTAGATGGAATTTTAACCATATTGTCTATATTCTTACCTACATAAGTGGAGAAGTCGGGTATTAAGTCGTGTCTAGGGTTTTGTGTCTAGTCTGGACCTTTCTCTCTAAAGGCCAGTCTCAGTAAGGGAATAGACTGTAGTTGCTACACTTAGAGTGGTTAACAGGGCAGTAAAAAGACTGGGTAAATGCTGACATCACTCTCCCACTTACTCTTACTTACTGGGGAATGAACTGTAGTGCCCAGTTAGCATCTCCAGTACTTTCTCTCTCACACTCTATCTCTCTGTAATAGACTAAGGATGATTACACACACACACGCATGCATGCAAGGACACGCAAGCGCACACACACACTCACCATGCCTATCTGTCTGTCTGGATATAGGAGTTAGATAGGAGTGGCTGGCTGATGTATTTACAGCACTACTCGTCTCCAACTCAATAATGCTGACCACTCACCCTACTATCTGGATCAATGGCTCTCTGGCTCTCTCTCCCTGGGTAATGGCAGTGATTAGGATATCTTTCTGTCTCCCTCATCCTTCCCCTGTCTTTCATTCTGCTGTACTGCCTGTACCGCCATCTCTCTCTCCTTCTCTGTTTTCCATCCTTTATTCTCCCTCCTCTCATTCTCCTCCTCTCCTTATCCCCCTCTCCTCCTTCTCCTCTGCAGTACCCACCCCTCGCCCCACAGATGGTGTGGATGTTTACTTTGAGATGCCAGGGGACGACAGCGAACACGCCAACTTCCTGCGTGCCAAGATGGACCTGGAGGAGCGGCGAATGAAACGCATCAATGAGGTAAGGTGGGCAGAGAGGCGGGTTTGGACAGGCAATGAACCAATAAGATGAAGCCAGGCCTGCTGTGCTGTTTCCTTATCTGTGATCTCATACAGAACCCACTGTTGACAGACGGGGGCAAATTGCTCTGGGACCTGAAGTGAGGTTTTAATGCAATATTAATATATTGGGAGAATCTCAATTGAATACTCTATGTCCTCTCAACTCCTTCTCAAAACCCATTGGAGGAGAAGGTCAGAGGGGGGGACCGCCTGCTTTCTCATCCAATGGATTTTGAGAAGGTGGCGAGGAGAGAGGACGCGAGGAGTATGCAATTGAGATTGTCCCACTGTTTACTTCATGTGAACCATGCCAAGTGGTTACCCAAGAACAGACAGACTTTTTTAGTAGCTGCAGTTTGAGGCAGATATGGAGCATTTTAAACATCAGAATGGTCCTCGGTGGATTCCTGTCTGAGGAAATTGGTACTTGGCTCTTTGTTTGTGAATGACGTTAACGCACCTTGCCTTTTCAGATCATGAAAGAATGGGCTGAGGCTGACAACCAGTCTAAGAACCTGCCCAAGTCTGACCGCCAGGCCCTTAATGAGGTAAGAAGATGGAATAGGAAGAGGAGAGGATGGAAGAAAGGAGAAGGGGATTAAAGAAGGAAGAAAATATGGGAGACGGACACTCATATACCTATTAACACAACAATGATCCCCTTCTCTCCTCTCCCCCCAGCATTTCCAGTCTGTGTTGCAGACTCTGGAGGAGCAGGTGGCAGGGGAGAGACAGAGGCTGGTGGAGACCCATCTGGCCCGTGTGGTGGCCACCCTCAACAACAACCGCAGACTGGCCTTGGAGAGCTACCTGACCGCCGTGCAGGCCGAGCCCCCTCAGGTCCGCAGACAGCAGGGGCAGCAGGGATATCTACATTTGTTAGGCAGAGAGCATGATTGTACAGATCTGCAACGCTGCTTGGTTTTTCACACAACAATTTCCTGTGTGTATCAAGAATGGTCCACCACCCAAAGGACATCCAGACAACTTGACACAACTGTGGGAAGCATTGGAGTCAACATGGGGCAGCATCCCTGTGGAACGCTTTCGACACCTTGTAGAGTCCATGCCCTGACGAATTGAGGCTGTTCTGAGGGCAAAGGGAGGGGTGCAACTCAATATTAGGAAGGTGTTCCTTATGTTTGGTATACTCAGTGTATATTTGTTAGGCAGAGAGTATGAGTGGACTGTAGTGTGTTCATTTCTACCACACCTTGTCCACCCCCTCCATACTCTGACTATAATATCCCTCCTCTCTCAACAGCCAGAGCGGGTGCTGCAGGCTCTGAAGCGATACATGGCAGCAGAGCAGAAGGACCGCAGACACACTCTGAGACACTACCAGCACATTGAGGCCGTCGACCCCCAGAAGGCTGAGCAGATGAAGTTCCAGGTGTGAAATGAAAATATATTGGAATATACTAGAATGAAAATATACTGTACCTCTTCCTTAAGCAGTGATGCTGCTTCATGAAAAACGGATGCTCATAAAATAACTCAAAGGGGCAATCAGCAGTTGAAACAATAAAAAAAGTGTATCCCCGCGCCTGTTTTGGTTAAAAGCTGAGGGATGGGTCTGGAGAAATGTAACCACTCTCAAATTCATAGACAGAGCTATGGATGCTATGACTGACCATTCATGATATAAATTATGTTTTTGAGGCTATTGGAGTAAAAAAAGCTTATAGATTGGGTTCTAATGGGGTACCACAGTTGAACTAAGCTCATGAGGCATTTATAAGTTATATTTGTCAAGAATCAGTGGGTCCATATAATTTTATTTATAATTTTTTTAAATTTATTTATAAGTCCAAAAATGCATGTAGCAACTGCAGGTCGCCCCTTCAACAAAATGATCAATAACTGATGTCATAATCATCCTTCACAGCAAAACTAATTTTCACTTGTAAATGCCAATACATTAAACCAACACATGACTCTTTCAGACTCAGTGGGGGCTTTGTCTTGTAATGAACCTAACCAGCATTGATCTCTTGAGGTTGCAGGTCTACACCCACCTCCATGTGATTGAGGAGAGGATGAACCAGAGCTTGGCTTTACTCTACCAGGTCCCTGCCTTGGCTGAGGAGCTGCACGATGATATCCGTACGCTACACTCCTCTCTACTCTCCTTTTAGCGTTAGCCATGTAGACCAGGATGTGGGGTTACTGCCCCTGTCCTAATATTCATGTTTTAGTTCCTTCATAAGACATTTAGAAAGAGATAAGCTAGCATTTATCATGATGTCTTTTGTAAGACATTGAAAGTTCCAAATTCACATGATCTAATTAGTAGGTTATTATAATCTTGACATTCAGAAAATAAAGGATTGGTGGATATAAGGTGTAAATAACGCAGTGTTACCATATATACATTATACTTTACTGTATATCAAGCTTTCCTGTGTTTAAAACCTGCTTGTTTCTCCCTCCCTCCCTGTAGAGGAGCTGGTGAAGGCGGAGCGAGGAGACATCAGTGAGCTCATGACCACTTCCTTCTCTGAGACACGCACCACCGAGGAGCTGCTTCCTGCCGAGAGTGAGGAGGAGAAGGATGACGAGGAGGAGGAGGAGAGAGCCTTCCAGAACAGGCCCTACCCACCCCGCATCGGTACAGGGACACACACACACACACACACACTCATGAATGCACGCATACACACAAAATGCTCCTCTTCAAATAGTTCAGGAATTAATTAATTTCTTTGAATACAAGCAGTAGGTTAACATTTTATTTATCTCTATTGTTTCTGTCCTGTCAAGACCCACAGGCCAACACTAAGAAAGGTGAGTTAAAGGGAAGGGACATTAAGTCTGGTATTTGTCTGCCAAAATGTCATTTTCAAAGAAAGAAAAAGTTGAAGTTGATCTGTGTTTTCTGCCTCTGCACTCAGCCTCTACAGACGAGTATGACTATGCCACATCTGAGAGAAGCCCCACATATGAATATGAAGAGAAAGTAAGAAAAATCTTCTTTTTTATTACAATCATACACATTACTTTACAGACATGGCATCCTACTTGCACTTGTGTTTACAACACAGCCAAGAGTTACGTTGACACATTGTCAATCATCTCATCTCTCCTTCTCTCCCTCATCCCTACCCACTTTGTATCTCACCCATCATGTTTATATGGACAAATAGCTTGTGTCGCACTGCAGCCTCCACGTGATAAACTGCTACATTTTTACTCACTTACTATAACATCCACCCACAGCAGGAAGTAAACTCCCATAGAGATATAGTTAATGTGTTCTATTTAATTCTGTGGTACTTCCTCTGTAATGACCTATTAAATAACCCCCTCTCTCACTTTTGCTCTCATTCTCTAGATTAACACCTCTCTGGAGCTCAAGCAGGTGGTCTACAAGTCTCCTGAGATCCAGACCGATGAACTAGTGAGTCTGCTACCTAGATAAGTGTCTGGATGGGCTGGGCGGACCCGTCCTCTCTTGTGGTATTGTAAGTCATTCCCATGATGATATCAACCTCATTTCTCCATCTTCCCCTCTTTGTGCCCTCTCTTCCCCTTTTCTGTTTCTGTCCTTAGCAACCAGACGCCCTGGAGACGTTCAACCGTGGGGCCATGGTGGGGTTGCTGGTGGTTGCCGTGGCCATCGCCTTGGTGATGGTGATCAGTCTGTTGCTGGTGCGCAGGAAGCCGTATGGCACCATCAGCCACGGCATTGTGGAGGTAGGAGGCAGGGAATCAGACAGAACAAACACCTGCTCACTTTGATGCTTCCAAAACTTGTAAACTAGAACAACTTGTCCCGATTGGTGTTTTTAAATCACTGTTGAAGGATTTTGAGGCTGATTCCCTGACCTGTCAATGTTTTTAATTTGCCGCTTTATGATTTTGTTATACTCTTGTGAATACTATGGTTTTTACTAGATTACTTGTAGTTTTTCATGTTGTCTGTCTGTAATTGTGTAATGACTTGGTGCTGCCTATCTTGGCCAGGACACTCTTGAAAAAGATTTCAAATCTCAATGAGCCCTTCCTGGTTAAATAAGGGTTAAATCAAATAAATCGAAGTCCAGTAGATCTCTTTATTAGTGTGTGGGTTTAAATATTGTTTTGACTTATCTGACCATCAAGGCTTCCTCCGATCTCAATGCCATAGTCCTTCTTCCTTGATCATCGTCCCTTCCAGTTCCATTACTCACACAATTTGTTGATTAGTTGATGTTTGTTTGTACAGCTTTTAGCTGTATGCAAAATAAAACTAAACACAATCAAATGTATTTTATAAAGCCATTTTTACATCCGCAGTTTTCAGTGATTTACAGATGCCTAGCCTAAAACCCCAGAGAGAAAGCAATGCAGATGTAGAAGCATAGAGGCTAGGAAAAACTCCCTAAAAAGCAGGAACCTAGGAAGAAACCTAGAGAGGAATCAGGCTTTGAGGGGCGGTCAGCCCTCTTCTGGCTGTACCGGGTGGAGATACATGTGGCCATTAAGGCTAAATAATTTTTGAAGAAGTTCAAACGTTCATAAATGACAAGCAGGGTCAAATCATAACCATGGTGGCTATAGAGGGCGCAGCAGAGCAACACCTCAGGAGTAAATGTCAGTTGGCTTTTCGTCGGCAGGTATTCAAAGTGTCTATCCCTGCAGCGGCAGGGAGGAGAGGCACTTTATGCTTATAGCACATTAGTGTCCCCTCCTTCCTGCTGCTAGTACTTCCTTATACCGTAGCATTTACTTGTACTGTATCTGTATCAGTATGACCTTTGACCCTCCGTGTCTCACAGCAGGTTGACCCCATGCTGACCCCAGAGGAGCGCCAACTAAACAAGATGCAGAACCACGGCTACGAAAACCCCACCTACAAATTCTTTGAGCAAATGAACTGAGGCGATGGGTGTGGCCTCCCGGTCATGCCCAATCACACGAGGCGCTCCCTTTCCTTGCTCCCCTCCTAGGGGTGGTCCAAGTCACACCTCCTATGTTGTATTAAGATGTATCATTACGACCAACACTTTAATGTAACTTGACAAGCAAATAGGGGGTATATGCCCCAAACCTCTGACCAACCATGTCCCCACATCAGTTTTGAAATGTAAACCAGTAACAGAGACGTATTACCAACTGACCCATCCTCTTACTCTTCTGGTCTAGAATAAAGGGGTGGACATTAATGCCACAGTGTAACAATCATCTCCTTTGGAGAGATTCACTCCTGTCTACTTGGATAGGAATGCCATTGGAATGGCTTGAGTTGACCCCCTTATTCTTAATAAAATGGATTGATATTTGTCAGAAACGGACTCAATGTTGAACAGTGCATTTTGCTTTGTTGTGTATGTCATCTGTTTATTCTTTGTTGGATTGTGTTACAGCTCTGATTCATTATATTCCAGTTCAGATAAATGGTGTAAAATGTGAACAAATAATATAGTCTGATTTATAGTATAACTGATTTAAATCTCCATACAAACTGGTTCTCTATCTAAAGCTACAATGACTCTGACATGATGACCACCAAGCCAACCCCACCTCCATGAGTCAATGAAGGATATCTTCTTTCAAAGCCAGGCACAGTTGTAAAGGTTAAGCAGAGATGAGGAGGTTGGGTAGTTATAAGGAATGAAGCAGAGATGAGGAGGTTGGGTAGTTATAATGAATGAAGCAGAGATGAGGAGGTTGGGTAGTTATAATGAATGAAGCAGAGATGAGGTTGGGTTGGGAATGTGAGGTATTGAAGCTTGATTAACTTAGTTGTTACTTAGTTATTACTTACACCAACATATATTATCAATCCATAGTAAAATGGGTTTGTGGTCTTTTGATATTAAGCCCAACCTCATCTCCTTCAGTCTGTGGCATCTGACACAACCGGCACCCAGTGCCTATTCTATGTGATGTGAACTATTTAATTGAACTAATGTACCAAATGTATCATTTAAGTTAAGTGAATGACTGCTACCTACAAAATTGTAACAAAGTAATGAGAAGTCCATTATTTTAATGAGAGCATGCAGATTTGGTGTATGATGCTACCGTCTTTGTGTTGTTCCTGTTCTTTGCTTTTGATAAGATGGAAATGTGACAGATTAAAATGGACAGTGTAAATATCTTTAGAAAAAAACATCTTCAAAATAGACATTTCTAGAATTATTTTGCATCAGTGTAATGGAATAAAAACAAAAAAAGAATACCTTGTGCTGTTCAGAGAGAGAACATTTTCCTAACATGGCTGATTGAAAACGGACTGTTGTAAAAACCAGCACAAGACGACACAGTTAACTTCTGACTGAATGTATTTTAGGTAGACGTTGAGACTCCATTTCCTCTTCGGTAGGGCATCACTCCCCTAGTAGAACCCCAAGGACTAACCGGTAATCAGTAGACAAGCTACATATCCAATACCTTCCTCATTATCTCACTGTAGTGTAACACTGGATGTCTCTTTTCACTATTTGCAGGTCTGAATGAGAACAGTGGGATGTCATTCATTATTGTGGTGCAATGGACTTTAGCATTAGGGAACATAGTGATGTTGGCAACATGGTGATATTGTGGAACAGTTGCACCTAAGGGAGGTACGCGGAGGACTGGACTATTGCTCAGATTGGGTGGGACCACTATTTGCTCTAGCACACCTTTGAGTTATTTTCAGTTTATTGCTTCAAATTCAAGTTGAATCTTTATTAGGGACAACCGGTTTCAGGCAGGATGAACATACAATACAGAACATATAGACGCTGTATAAACACCAGTTGAATGTTAGTCTACTAGGGAGATGTGTTGCATCTCACTGAAGTATCTGTCACTGTTATAATGATCAATATCATTCACTGTATATAGATAAGAAGGCATTGCCCACTTTTCAATGGCTGATTGTTGACCTCTTGGATGGGTTTTATGTTGAATTTATTTTCCACTTCATTATTTTGGTACCAGAGAGTTCTTTGTGTTGGATGGTTACATACACAGTAGGAGGTTTCTTCATAATCAACAGTGTCAACTACAACTACTGTTGGCCTACTGTACTACAGAGGATCCTAACCAAAACCAATCATCTTTCACTACTCTCAGAATTCTGAAAATAGCACTTTGTACAACACCACCAGTCCTGAAACATCCTTAGAGGTTCATTCTTTATTTATAACTCATGGCTAGGTTGTTCTGCTGTTGTGTACTCCACTCCACTTGTGTACTCCACTGGCGACACGAGGGAGTCAATTATTGATCACATCAGAGGAGAGATGTGGCTGACTCAGTCTCATCACCTCAAACCGTCCTGTTTCTTTATTCAAACACTGCTTTGAATATGGGAAGAGGAGTTCAAATGCTTGAACTCAGAGATTTGAATTTTCCATGTATTGCTTTTGGATTGTAGGAATCACAGGTTGTGGTTACTGAATCAAGATAATTAGAGAGCTGAGAGTCTTTTTATAATTTGTACAGCTCCGTTTAGTGAATGAAAACATGGTATGTTCACAGTAAGTCAGTTGAACCTTGTATCGATACTACTGAAACTATAGAAGAGAATAAGCTTGCCTGTGTTTCCCCAAAGACTCAAGGTTTTCATACCAGCATTTAGCAGATGTAGAATGGTATATACTGTAGTGACTGAACACACATTTGTATGTCCTCTCTTGAATAAGATACTTGTTGGCCTTCCTCCCCTCCCCACCAGAGAAAATATTAAACAATTATATGGAGAGTTTAATTGCTGCATTATTGCCTTTTACAATGCTGTGTTTTGGATGTAATTATGTATTTTTATTTGAGTAATTATCAATTGGATTGAGGGTCATGTTTTCTCACTGTATGAAAAATATAGTAGTTTGTTTAAGGCACCGTAAACAGGTTAAATGTCTAACCTGCAGTTCAGATACAGCAGACCTACACTGTCTAAGTGCATTGTTGGGCCAGTAGCCGAAAGGTTGCTGGATCGAATCCCCGAGCTGACAAGGTTCAAATCTGTCGTTCTGCCCCTGAACAAGTCATTTAACCCACTGTTCCCCGGTAAGGTGTCATTGTAAATAAGAATTTGTTCTTAACTGACTTGCCTAGTTAAATAAATGTTCAATTAAAAATAATAAAGTCTATAACTAAATTGTCCATGGTGTGGCGCCAAGCACAACTGTGAACAAAATATTGCTCTATGTCAGACAGATACTGACTGTATATAATGTGAACTCCCACCATTTTGACTATACTCTGATTGGAATGAGGGAGCTAATCTTCAAATCCATTCAGAACTTGACCAAAGACATACTTTGCTCTAGAAGAGGTCAGACAACTGACTAATTTGGCCAATTGTCCCTGAGCTATGTAGAGTGTAATTCATGTGCAAGAAATCTGAGCAATGGCGATCTGATTAAGCTAATTAAAACTGTAATAAAATTAAAAATGACCCACGAAACTATGTTTCTTGAATCACTGTTTTTCCGTTCTGACTACAGGATGGGGTAGTTGTCTTGATTTTATAATATCAGCCAGCATGGCGTCACCTAGAGAGACGCTTGTGTTCTGTCACAGCTATAACCAGAGAGATATAATAACACATTAATAAACACACCACCCACATGAAAGTGGAGTGTTCTAAAGTATGACTTTTATTGTGGCCTGGTGTAGCCTATTTTATTATCTAGATTGGTGAAGGTATCGATACTGTGTGCAACACTATAAAGATTGCTGCCATATTTGGGGTTTGAGGTCTTGATTGAAACCCACCTTCATATTTGTACAAAACATAACCGGCATTGATAGTTAAGGGAATAAAACCTCAAGTGTTCTGCAAATGTGTTTGTGCATTTTTATGGATGTCAGAGCAGGGAGTTGAACACAACCACACATCAACCAATACCTATTTAGATTCAATAGAACATGAAGCACAATGACATCACATCCTGTTCTTTCACCTCAATTTACATTCCAGTTTCTAAACGTCACAGACTGAAACTATCTGCAATGTCAGGAAGTCAACATGGTTATGGTTTTATGGTTTGTTCTAGGCCAAATGACAACCCTCAGCAGCAATACTGTCTTAAACACCATAGTCAATGCTTTTGCTTGTCTACTAAGTCAAATTCACTTGTTCCAATTGAAACTCATCTGAGTGGATTTATTTGCTGTTTTTATCATTCTAAAAATAACATGAAGTGTCAGCAGGCTCAGCACATGTTATTTGGTTGTAGCGTTATTAGGCTTCTATTAGGCTAATTATGACTTATTTTTTATATGACATTTGATAAATCATTATTTATCTAGGCCAGTGGTCACAAACCAGTCGGACCCTGGGCATCTTTCTTTTGGTGTTTTTCAGAGTCAGTAGAAAGGCCTCTTTAGTGTCGTAAGTTTTCATAACTGTGTCCTTAATTGCCTACCGTCTGTAAGCTGTTAGTGTCTTAACAACCATTCCATCGGTGCATGTTTATTAATTGTTCATGGTTCATTGAACAATCATTTACAATTAAGATCTGTGAAGTTATTTGGATTTGACTAATTATCTTTGAAAGACAGGGTCCTGAAAAATGGGATGTTTCTTTTTTTGCTGAGTTTACATCTGCATTGCTTGCAGTTTGGGGTTTTAGGCTGGGTTTCCGTACAGCACAATGTGACATTGGCTGATGTAAAAAGGGCTTTATAAATACATTTGATTGATTGATTTATTGATATTGCTGTAAATGTAACCTCTGTGCCTATGCACGTGTTTGCATGTTCAACTTGTCTACCCTAATATTGATGTTATGCTGGCACGGTTCAACTGTTGTTCAAACTGTACAAACGGAGTATAATTTTGTTAGTTTTTTGTCTTACAGACAACCAGGACATCTTTCTGGAGTGGATTCTAGATACAGAAACATAATTCCTTTGCCTGCTTGTGTCATTGTAGGTTAAGTGTATCCCTCTCGACGAATTTGACATTGTGCTCGATTTCAAGCAGATGAATTTCAGGAGCTGAATGGCAGTTTGATCATACAGTAGCACTACTCCCACAGCTTTACAAGCATTCCCTAAATTTACTGTATGTTTCTTTGGAATGGCAAGCATACCCAGCATACCTCTAGCAGAAGGATTGGCCTGCTAGTTATAATACGTTTGTAGCCTGCATTGTGTCTGACTTTTATGCAACATTTGCTAACATAAGTACACATAAAACCCATGGCATACAAGGATGTATGTTTCCTCTTTTACCTTTATGAACTCAACTTGCGTTTGTAAATATCTGTATTCATTATACTATTGTTATTATTATTTCCGTAGCCTAAATTACACTAATCGTCACGCTAGTCACTCACCTGTATTACCTGTCTATGAAGTGTTCCAAGGCTATATCTGTACAGTGATTTGAATGCCAGTCTGCACTCCAGTTCTGTACTAGCACCGCGGTAGGAATTGATGTTTTGCTCCTCAGATTTAACCAGGATTAAAGTGAATAGTAAACTTGATTATGATAAATTGTTTATTAGTCAATAGTACAGTAGGCCTACAGTAGCTATATAATGAACATTGTAAAGTTGAAAAGATAAAATAAAAACAAAAATAATATTTCATTTTCGATTTTGATCCACAATTCCACATGATATTTGACTGGTTTTTCGAGGCAGAAATGCGAAGCATCAGCCTTACAGTAGCATAGCCTAGGCCAGGATAGTAGCCTATATATATAGGTTTTGTGGCATACTGTAGGTAGCTGATTTCATTACCTAATCGATCACTATTCATATCAAACACACATAACGATAGACGTAGAGAGTAAGCCTAATATAAACAGCTAATAATACAAATAAAAAAAGATCCCATGTCCTTCTGTAATATTGATAATTTCGTGTTAAAGCTACAGTCTGGGATTCAAAAAACAGCAGAGGCTGTTAAATCTTTCATTTGAATATAGTCTGGGATTTTAAGTGAACAGTCAACTTTAAGTATGATAAATTGTGTATTAATCAATAGCATAGTAGCCTAGTAGCTATAGAATGAACAATGTAAAGTTGAATTACCTTGAAGCTACAATGTTTTATGTGACCGGTTTTGCAAGGCGACATGTGAACGACAAAACTGTGCAGCCTGTAGTAGACTAGGCTAACGTTGCATTGGAAGACTATTTCATTAGCTCATCTATCACTATTCATATCATTTATACTCAGTGGCCAGTTTATTTGAAACGGTCGGCTTCCGAGACTTTTCACGCATGACATTGTCTAGGGTAAAATTGGGCAACTTGCGTCCCGCGGCTCCTTTTAAAGGACTTCGAATCAATTAGGAACTCAGACGGGTCTCAATTTACTGTTATGGGTTAGAATAGCAGAATACACAATGTGCAATTTCGAAATGTGGTTGTGTTTCAGTAAGGTTTCTCTTGTTTATGTCAGACACTGATAGTCAGTCAATTAGCCCATGTCAGGTAACATTTTTTAGATTGCCAAATTAGTTTATCGGACAGCTATCTAAACTTGTAATCATGGTCGAATTATCGGCCGAGATGTCCCCCATTGATTTTTTTTGTCAGTCTCACTAAGATTTCATATTAAAAACGGCCAAAATGTATGTACACCCTATGGCAAAGTGTGTAGAATAGCAGGAAATTCGCTGTAAAACAGCTATGGACGTGGGTTTGCATGACCCGCGAACAACGGCAGCCCCTCGTGATTGGTTTAGATCTTTTGTGGCCCCCCAACACAATCAAAGTTGCCCATCAATATTTTATGGTTTACAGAGAATGGTGAGACAAACAAAAAACATCCAGTCAGCGGCAGTCCAGTGAGCGAAAACAGCTCGTTGATGAGAAGTCCCAGGAGAATGGCAAGAATCGTGCAAGCTAACATGAAGGCCAAAAACAGGCAAATAACGCTGCAGTACAACAGTGGTGTGCAGAACCGCGTATCGGAATGCACAACTCATCGGTTGGTATCGGAATGCACAACTCATCGGTCGTGTATCGGAATGCACAACTCATCGGTCGCGTATCGGAATGCACAACTCATCGGTCGCGTATCGGAATGCACAACTCATCGGTCGGTATCGGAATGCACAACTCATCGGTCGCGTATCGGAATGCACAACTCATCGGTCGCGTATCGGAATGCACAACTCATCGGTCGGTATCGGAATGCACAACTCATCGGTTGGTATCGGAATGCACAACTCATCGGTCGGTATCGGAATGCACAACTCATCGGTCGCGTATCGGAATGCACAACTCATCGGTCGGTATCGGAATGCACAACTTATCGGTCGCGTATCGGAATGCACAACTCATCGGTCGCGTATCGGAATGCACAACTCATTGGTCACGTATCGGAATGCACAACTCATCGGTCGCGTATCGGAATGCACAACTCATCGGTCGCGTATCGGAATGCACAACTCATTGGTCACGTATCGGAATGCACAACTCATCGGTCGCGTATCGGAATGCACAACTTATCGGTCGCGTATCGGAATGCAGAACTCATCGGTCACGTATCGGAATGCACAACTCATCGGTCGGTATCGGAATGCACAACTCATCGGTCGCGTATCGGAATGCACAACTCATCGGTCGCGTATCGGAATGCACAACTTATCGGTCGCGTATCGGAATGCACAACTTATCGGTCGCGTATCGGAATGCACAACTCATTGGTCGCGTATCGGAATGCACAACTTATCGGTCGTGTATCGGAATGCAGAACTCATCGGTTGCGTATCGGAATGCACAACTCATCGGTCGCGTATCGGAATGCACAACTCATCGGTCGCGTATCGGAATGCACAACTCATCGGTCGCGTATCGGAATGTACAACTCATCGGTCGCGTATCGGAATGCACAACTCATCGGTCGCGTATCGGAATGCACAACTCATCGGTCGGGTATCGGAATGCACAACTCATCGGTCCTTGTCAGCAGGCGACCAAACCGGGTTCCACTCGCGGCTCCAACGGGCACGTGATCACCAGCACCGGACACTTACACTAGCCAAAGCCATGTTATATCAATTTGATACATTCTCATAAAGGTGACATTTGATCTGGTGCTGGACGAGAGATGCATACAGCAGTAACACGGCCAATTCGTTCTTTAATTCCTTTGCATTTGGTTTCGCATGTAAGACACATAAATAGCTGTTGCTACAAGGAATATTAGAAGATTACTAGAGAACAGTAGATATTTGATCCAGGGGTAAAATGGCTCCTCTTTAAGTTCTGCAAGAAGAAGACAGTCATGTTATCAATACAACCTGTTGTGTAGAGAGAACGCTATCAAACCTATTCTAACATGTTGTTCATCATATTGCCTAGTCATAGACTCAACTGCACTAGGTGCTTTCCTGGACACAGATTATTAAGCCCAGTCTGGATGAAAAAACACCTTAAATGGAGATTCTCTATTGAGTTATTTTTTTTGTCCAGGACTAGGCTGAATTAACTAGACTTGTTTTAAAAGTGCTTTTTAAAAACAAAAATAATAAATTAAGGCCTAATCCAGGATTTGGTGGTATTTGTAAAAATTATCCTAGTTCTTTAGTAACATGATTTAGGACATAATGTAAAATAAAATAATAAAGAAATTATATAACTGTTTACATTACAACATAACAAATTGAGCTATTACATCTTTATTTAATACATTTCGGTGAAACGGACTCATAATGTACTAAACTAGTATTTAGCATGAATAAAACCTTATAGTGACTTACCACTTGGAGCCACAGTTGTCTTGTCCTGGGTGACTTCTGATGAAAGGAAAAATAAGAGGGATATCATTGTCTATCAAATCAACATACAAAATGATGTATACCAATGATAATTTTCTGAAGAATCCTTACTACATATAGATATACAACATCATAAGACATACAGTAATACATACCCTTTACTTCCATCTCTTCGAAAATCTGAACAGAACCCATCCCAAAATATCTTTTATATTGTCCATCAATGTAGCACTCTGCTGTACAGTTTGGCATATCTCTGTCATGTAAGGTCAGGTTTCTTAATGTCATGGAAGTGGTGCTTTCAATTGACTCAATGTTTACACGTTGCTTATCTTCTACCGACTCAGAAACCCGGATCCGGGAGCACCCCCACCTCCCCCACCAGTAAAAAAGCTGAATAGCATAGCGTCACAAGTAAATAGTAGCATCTAAATATCATTCAATCACAAGTCCAAGATACCAGATGAAAGATCCACTTCTTGTGAATCCAGCAATCATTTCTGATTTGTAAAATGTTTTACAGGGAAGACACAATATGTAAATCTATTAGCTAACCACGTTAGCAAAGGACACCATTTTTCTTTGTACACCATTTTTTTCTCTCCACCAGTAGCTATCACCAATTCGGCCAAATAAAGATATTGATAGCCACTAACCAAGAAAAAATGTCACGCCCCGGCCTTAGTATTATTTGTTTTCTTTATTATTTTAGTTAGGTCAGGGTGTGACATGGGGTATGTGTGTGTTTGGGGTATTATATGGTAGAGGGGGTGTTGGTGGTAGTGTATGGGTTTGTGTTGAGTGTATGTATCTAGCTGTGTCTATGGTTGTGTGGAGTTTTCTAGGAAAGTCTATGGTTGCCTGAATGGGTTCTCAATTAGAGACAGCAGGTTTCGGTTGTCTCTAATTGGGAACCATATTTAAGGCGATCATAGGCTTTAGCTGTTTGTGGGTCATTGTATATGTCGTACGTAAGTAGTTTGTGTGTGCACTTGCGTTTTAAGTTTCACGATCGTTTGTTGTTTTTGTTAGTTGGTATAAGTGTTACGTGTTCATCTTCGTCGTTGTAAATAAAAGAAGATGTATTCAAGTCATGTTGCGCCTTGGTCCTCTCATTCACGTCAAGACGATCGTGACAAAAAACCTCATCAGATGACAGTCTGATAACATATTTATTGTATAGGATAGGTTTTGTTAGAAAAATGTGCATATTTCAGGTAGAAATCATAGTTTACAATTGCACCCACCATCACAACTCGACTAGAATAAATACAGAGAGCAACGTGTATTACCTAATTACTAATCATAAAACATTTCTTAAAAATACACAGCGTACAGTAATTGAAAGACACATTTCCTGTGAATCCAGACAATATTTCAGATTTTCTAAATGTCTTACAGCGAAAACACAATAAATCGTTATATTAGCATACCACATGTGCAAACATTACCCCAGCATTGATTCACTGCAAAAAGAGCAATAACATTATCACCACCAAAATGTATAAATTTTTTCACTAACCTTCTCAGAATTCTTCAGATGACACTCCTGTAACATCATATTACTACATACATATAGAGTTTGTTCGAAAATGTGCATATTTAGCCACAAAAATCGTGGTTATACAATGAGAAAAGTAGCCAAACTGGTCAGAACATGTCGGGCGCCATATTGGACAATGATCTAGTCTAATGAATAAATACTCATAAACTTGACTAAAAAATACAGGGTGGACAGCGATTGAAAGACAAATTAGTTCTTAATGCAATCGCTGAATTACATTTTTTAAATTATCCTTACTGTGCAATACAGGGTGCGCCAAAGCAAAGCTACCCCAAAGAAAATGGCGGAATATGCGTTTAACATTTTTCGACAGAACAACGATTTATCATCATAAATAGTTCTTACTATTAGCTGAACTGCCATCAGAATCTTGGGCAATGTATCCTTTCTCCGGTCTAATCGTCTTTTGGTCGAAAGATGTCCTCTTGTCCCGTCGAAATGGCCACTAACGTTCGGCATGTACTGGAAAAGTGCCCAACTCTTGGAGGTGCGTCACAAAGAAATGCCAGAAAATCGCACTAAACGGATATAAATTGCTATAAAACGGTTTAAATTAACTACCTTATGATGTTTTTAACACCTATAACGAGTAAAAACATGACCGGAGATATATTACTGGCTAAACAACAGCTTGGAAGGAGGCCAGTCAGACGTCCATCGTGCGTCAGGCGCAGGGAGGAAAATAAATGTACTTCTGCTCTTTGGTCTTTTATACAGGCCCTGATTGCGCAATCGACTCCATTCAAATTGTCACCACTTACTGACATCTAGAGGAAGGCGTAGGCAGTGTTTGTATCCCCTTAGCATTCACAGGGACATTACAACTGACCTGGGAACAGGGGCCAAGATTTCTGAAATCTCACTCCCTGTCATGAAAAGTGCTGTAGAATGAGTTCTGTTTCACTCAGAGACATAATTCCAACGGCTATAGAAACTAGAGAGTGTTTTCTATCCAATAATAATAATAATATGCATATTGTACGAGCAAGAATTGAGTACTAGGCAGTTTAATCTGGAGACCAATTTATGCTAAGTCGAAACAGCACCCCCTATATTCGCAAGAAGATTTATACAACTCTGTCTTCAGGACATCTATTGTTCGGTTTTTGTTGATATCCATGATTGCCCAATGCATTTCACAGTTCTCTATCACTTCCTGATCGGAGGTTATGTTGCAATGCAAAAAATGTGTAGCGAGTTTTAGACGTCCACTGGTTTACCCTCACACTAGTGTGTGCAGGACCTTGTGGAGAAGAGACAAAGAGTGTGTGGATAATGAGATACTGTAAGAATAGAATCATCTCACGAATCATCTGTAATTGAGGTCTTGTCAGTGCATGCCATCTAAGTGGTCATGTATCAGGTAACGCTCTGATGCTTCCTCTGAATCTTTCCTCCTCATTTTACTGCATATTATCAAAGAGTTAAACATAGATAGAAAAATAACACTGGAAAATGTTCTTACCTGCCAGTAACAGCAATAGAAAAGCACAGAACATTGGTGATCTAATTGTGTCGTTTCTTTATTGAATTTGGTTCCAACACATGTGAAAATGATTGACTTGTTTCCTGTACCTAAGAAGAAAAGAGCAGTTATAGCCACAGAAACCACATTGACACAGGCATTCAATGTCCTGTAACATTGACAGAATTTTCAAGAAACGGGTCAAAGTATTTCATGGTTGTTCTATTCATGTGGCTGCCACTGGTTATAATTTAGTGTCTGAATGCAACATTGTAAGTCAATACAAGTAAAATTCCTACAGCCTATATAGGTAAATTACATTTCTCTTTTATTTATACATTCATTACATTTTGGCATAGTGAATTATATAAATATCAGGTTATCTGAGGTTGAATTCAAACAACAAAATTAACCATGTATATGAATTAAGAAAATACAAATATATACATCAATTAAAATATCAATTATATTTATTAATGCATACAGTGCATTATTAAATGTGCAGAAAATACTTACACTCACTATGTACATAATATCTCAACATCTGCTTTCAGTGTCCACAAGATGGCATCAATAGGCCAACTTTGTGCGCAAGAGAAAGAAAAACGTGTATACAATCAAGTCCAAACTTATTTTGTTGCATCCCTTCTGTTACGTTATGTGTTTGGTAAGATATCCCCTCCTTTTTTGAATGGTCCTGTTTAATAACAGAAATACAGTTCCAACATTAAGAAGCCACCGGATTGTTAGGTTCTATGGTTGTGATAAGGGAGGACTATGTATGGCCTTTTGATTCAGCGGAAAGGTTAGCAGGTCTCCCACAAACGTTCCCTAATTTTACATCTCTTCTGTCATGCTAGGCCAGGAGTCAACTTTCTCCATTGAGCGGGGTAGCCACAGGAAACATTGCATTGCTTTGAAATATTATATTTTCAGTATTGTAATTTACTATGGTTCAAATTAGATAAATGTTACTCAATAGCAACTGGAGGCCCCCTTTTGATGCCCGGGGATCAATTTCCACAATAAAATTAAAAATGAAGTATTTAGGAACTCAGTCGGTGTCTGAACGTAATGTTGAGAGTTGGAATAATATAATACACAAGATGATATTTCAAAATGCCGTTGTTTATTAGCTGTTTTTCTCTTTTATGTCAGTCACTGACAGTCACTTTATTAGCCCATGTCAACTATTTTTAGATTGGTAAATTAGTCTAGCGGTCAGCTATCTAATCTATATCATGTTCGAATTACCGACCGAGGGGCCCCCATTGATTATCAGATATTATATTAAAATCTGCAAACATTTTCTCTCCACCCTATGGCAAAATGTGTAGAATTACTGCACACTTGTTTTAAAACTGAAATCATTTGTCTCCACTCCATGGCAAAATGTGTAGAATTACAGCAAACTTGTTTTAAAACTGAAATCATTTGTCTCCACTCCATGGCAAAATGTGTAGAATTACAGCAAACTTGTTTTAAAACTGAAATCATTTGTCTCCACTCCATGGCAAAATGTGTAGAATTACAGCAAACTTGTTTTAAAACTGAAATCGTTTGTCTCCACTCCATGGCAAAATGTGTAGAATTACAGCAAACTTGTTTTAAAACTGAAATCATTTGTCTCCACTCCATGGCAAAATGTGTAGAATTACAGCAAACTTGTTTTAAAACTGAAATCATTTGTCTCCACTCCATGGCAAAATGTGTAGAATTACAGCAAACTTGTTTTAAAACTGAAATCATTTGTCTCCACTCCATGGCAAAATGTGTAGAATTACAGCAAACTTGTTTTCAAACTGAAATCGTTTGTCTCCACTCCATGGCAAAATGTGTAGAATTACAGCAAACTTGTTTTAAAACTGAAATCGTTTGTCTCCACTCCATGGCAAAATGTGTAGAATTACAGCAAACTTGTTTTAAAACTGAAATCGTTTGTCTCCACTCCATGGCAAAATGTGTAGAATTACAGCAAACTTGTTTTAAAACTGAAATCGTTTGTCTCCACTCCATGGCAAAATGTGTAGAATTACAGCAAACTTGTTTTAAAACTGAAATCGTTTGTCTCCACTATGATAGGTTCCGATTTCTGTGACTGTACATGTGGCCCGTTGAAGTCAACAATTTAACATTGAGAGCATACTGAATACATGTCATACAGCTAAATATGGGACATCATAGAACCCCTTAACTGATGACCCATAATTGCATGTTCAATACTTTTGCATACATTATCTACCGTTATTACACACCAGGTCTCCTCAATGTGTGTCTCGTTTGTATTTATTTATTACAGTGCTGTAGATGGCTTAGAGCCGCAACGTGTGATTTTCTTTTAATAAGCAACTTTTTGCACTGCACCACCCCTTTTTTGTAATCACTGTCATGCATGTATTAAATAACAAAAATATAGTTTTTATCTCAGTCTCCTGCTAGTTTTTCCCTTTTCCATTGTATTCCACTACATACATAACTAAGCAGATGTTGTTTTTTACATGTTTCTTATTTCTCACATTTTTCTCTGTTTTAGACAATAATCAATAGTCCTGAGAATGACTGCACATGTAAGGATTGTGATATTCCTCACCTTTTTATATGTTCCTGTAGAAACTCCATCAGTCAATGAAGGTAATTATACTGCATCTCCATTGAAGTTGTTTTTAAAATGATCAAACTGCCTCTTCAGCTTATCAAGTGTAAGGAAACCATTAAATAACACGTTTACTGCTCCACCTGCTCCACCTAGTTAGAGATCCAAACATAGCTTACATCATATTTTTGTGTGGGTAAAGTATTATGTACTGTATAGCTAATCATTTTTCAGATCTGTATTTGTTTTACAATCACAATGTGTTTCTTTTACTTTATTCCAGAATTCACCATTACTTGTGAAAGTCCCAAAGATAAAGTCATATACCAAAAGGAATGTGGTTGGACTAAAGCCTTTTCAGCAGTCAATGCTAAATGTACAAAGCAAGCAAAAGGTCAGTTTTGACCTAGGGCTCCTGACTATGACACCATTCAGGTTCACTCTACAGCACATTTCACGTTCTGACATTTAACAATTCACATGTGCAATATATTTCTATTTTCTTTTCTCTACAGGCAAAGAATTTCAGTGCCTAGAGCAAGACAGCTCCACCAACAACATTGCATTATGTTCCTCAAATAAAGAGTGTGGATTCAATGATATGTTTGAAGGGCAAGATTATGTGATCTGCATTATTCTGAATAATGGTAGGTTTGACTTATTACAGCATGCAGCTAGGAATGTTGTATAATTTCAAATTTCAAATATTTCCATTTCAGTGGCAATCCGAACTCTTTGAGACATTTAAAAACCAAAATATCAATTTCCCCTCATACAGTGGTATCTGGAGAGGGCGGAAAAACTAAACAAATTCACGAAATACAAAACCATTCGGAACAAATCAAATTTTACATATTGATCATGGCCATACCAGTATTAGGCCTATTCATTGTATGATTGGTAAGTTAATTTACTCATTCTGACCACTCACCGTTAGATTCAGATAATTAAATCAGTACATTAACTATAATCTTAAAACATTCTGGTAGAATGATTATACTTATCCTATCTTAACTTATTACAGGTGTGCTGCTATACCAGAAGATGGAAAGATTGACATCCTCAAACATCTAAGGATTATTCACTAGTAACTTAATAGAACCAAATGGAAGCAAGCCCCCCTAATGATTGCATCCAACTATAAGAAACCATGGCAGGCAGCAGAAAACATATTGTCTGGGACGACAAGCCTTTCCGTTGTCTGTGACGACAAGCCTTTCCGATGGCTGTGACGACTGAAAGAAGGAAAAAATCCCACTTAACATGCAGAAGATGACACAACAATAAGATACAACCTTTTAATAAATTCAGAATTTGGATGACTGTGATTGTTTTTTAAAGTATTAATTTTTAAAGCAGTGTTTTGTATTTTGTAGAATCTGTAAGGTCAATAAGACTTTTATTTTGTTTTTAAAGACAAGCTTTATCATTTTGTTATAAGACCCACTTTATCATTTTGTTAAGTTGCTTAGCTACCAGGTTTAGGGAAGTCAGTCAAGTGACTTTAGGAAGTGATTTGAATAAAAATATTTAAAAGAAAAAAATGTTTCACATAAATAGCGCCTCCTTTTCAGTTTATTGAGAAGTCTTTGAAAATAGATGTCCTTTTTTTAATTGTCAAATTGACTGGATTCAATTTTTATTGACCCCAGCCCTGTTACAGGGTATGACAATGATTGACTATGTTTGACTTTCCCTTCCTCTTTCCAAATCCCCATTTGAGGAGCTAAAGCCTTGTTCACACGCCAGACCTTAATGCTCAAATCCGTTTTGGAATACTGACTGTCCCAAACAGCAAGTGACCAAATCATATTGTGTCTGTTCAGACAGCAGTCATCTGCTGACACGGCTATGCTAGTTGTCATAGTAACGATGGGTGTGTGCAGTGGTGTACATTTGCATTTTCCCAGTTGCTTTGAATGTTCAAAATGAAATTGTAAGAACACTTTTAACAATCTAATTAGCTACCACATATTCTTGTAAAACTGTCAACAGAGTAGCTAGCAAGCAACAAGCTATGCCAAATAAATTCGATTTGACCATTCAGTCACAAGTTGCATGCCCAGGAATCAAATGTGTATTTGATTTCAAACCACCTACGAAGGTGGCTTGAAATATCCAATTATATTTGCTTTTCGGCTCTTCAGACTGAAGGAAAAATAACAGATTTAAATCGAATATGATTTTTTTGCGTAGATTTGAGTCACTTCAAACTGCCAATGTGAACAAGGCATAACTGAACCTAACATAAGCTACTTGTGCATTTATTACCCAGTAAATTAAACAAAAAAATGCACTGTCACGCCTACTCCCACTCTGTTGCTCAACGTTTCCTGTTTACTAACCACCGGTCCTGGCAACCCATCATTACGCACACCTGCCAACCAACATTATCCACACCTGCGCCCCATCATTATGCACACCTGGACTTCATCACTATCTTGATTACAAAGCTCTCCCTCGCCCTCCATTTGGCAAATCTGACCATAACTCAATCCTCCTGATTCCTGCTTACAAGCAAAAATTAAAGCAGGAAGCACCAGTGACTCGATATATAGAAAAGTATTCAGATGAAGCAGATGCTAAACTACAGGACTGTTTTGCTATCACAGACGGGAATATGTTCCGGGATTCTTCCGATGGCATTGAGGAGTACACCAGATAAGTCTCTGGCTTTAGTGCATCGAGGATATCGTCCCCGCAGTGGCCGTAAGTACATACCCCAACCAGAAGCCATGGATTACAGGCAACATTCACACTGAGCTAAAGGGTAGAGCTGCCGCTTTCAAGGAGCGGGACTCTAACACGGAAGCTTATAAGAAATCCCGCTATGCCCTCCGACGAACCATCAAACAGAGAAAGTGTAAGTGCAGGACTAAGATCAAATCATACTACACTGCCTCCAACGCTCATCGGATCTGGCAGGGCTTGCAAACTATTACAGACTGCAAAGGGAAGCACAGCCGAGAGCAGCCCAGAGACACGAGCCTACCTGACAAGCTAAATATCTTCTATGCTCGCTTCGAGGCAAGTAACACTGAAACATGCATGAGAGCATCAGCTGTTCCGGATGACTGTGTGATCACGCTCTCTACAGCCGATGTGAGTAAGACCTTTAAACAGGTCAACATTCACAAGGCGGCTGGGCCAGACGGATTACCAGGACGTGTACTCAGAGCATGCGCTGACCAACTGGCAAGTGTCTTCACTGACATTTTCAACCTCTCCCTGTCTGAGTCTGTAATAACAACATGTTTCAAGCAGACCACTGTGGTGGCATATTTCTGCTTTACCAAAATGAGGAGAGTTACAAACTTCACACAACAGTCAGAGTTATACTTAAACTACATCTTTAATAATAAGAGCTTTGCAATAGCCTTTGTCTTTCAATGATGCGCTATCTCTAATGAACCATTGAAAGTGTCAACAGAAAAGTACAAAGATCTTTTATAACCAAGATACACCCCTCTCAACTTACATGACGAACCACAGATCTTAGGAACTGTTCACAAAGAAAGACTTTTACTTGAGAGAGAGGAGTATCCCATAGCCAGATAGCATTCGCTATAAAGTATTGTTCAGTTTGGTCCCTAAGACGAGGTTCTAATCTCATTCCTGGTACTTCATAGCACAAAAACATTATCTCATGTTATCTGAAATGCTCTTTAGGTTTTATCACCCAAAGACATCGTAAATCTCCTCTGTCAGTGCTATCTCAAAGGCCCATCCTCAGTGGAACACACACACAATAGTTAACAGAATACTCTATTCTGTCGAATAAAACAACCATTATAATGCAATACAACATTATATGCAATATAGCATTATAACATAATCTTGCAATTTTCCACGACATCTCCCCCATTTTGAGAATCTTCTCAGCTTAAAACCTTTTCTCAATAGGGGGTGCTGTTGGGACTTTGTAATAATTCCGTTCCCAAATTAAACTGCCTCGTACTCAATTCTTGCTCGTACAATATGCATATTATTATTACTATTGGATAGAAAACACTCTCTAGTTTCTAAAACCGTTTGAATTATTTCTCTGAGTGAAACAGAACTCATTCTGCAGCACATTTCCTGTCAGGAAGTGAGATTTCTGAAATCGAGGTCCCTGTTCTAAGGTCAGTTAAGTCCCCATGTAAGCTATGGGGCTACATGCACTGCATACGCCTTCCTCTAGATGTCAGTAAGCGGTGAGAATTTGAA
Organism: Salvelinus fontinalis; assembly: GCF_029448725.1. Taxonomy (NCBI): domain Eukaryota; kingdom Metazoa; phylum Chordata; class Actinopteri; order Salmoniformes; family Salmonidae; genus Salvelinus; species Salvelinus fontinalis. Next base: position 19,253,156 of record NC_074670.1, on the reverse strand, counting down.
TGGACTGGATTGCGCAATCTGGGACACTATAAAGGCTCATGGAACGGAAGTACCGTTCTTTTCAACGGGGCGTCTGGCGCAAGAGGGACATCACAATGGCGTCCTGCAAAAGCTTTCGTTTTAGCAGTTCTATATCTCCGGTCATGTTTTTATTCGTTATAGGTGTTAAAGACATCATAAGGTAGTTAATTTAAACCGACTTATAGCAGTTTATAGCAGTTTATTGCGATTTTCTGGGATTTCTTTGTCACGCGCTTTCACGAGTTGGACACCTCTCCAGTGGGTGGCTATCGTTAGCTGCTATTTCTACAGGAGAAGAGGACATCTTTCAACCAAAAGACGATTGTTCTGGAGAAAGGACACCTTGCCCAAGATTCTGATGGAAGCTCAGCAAATAGTAAGCAATCTTTATGTTGTTAACCTTTCACGGGCCTCTACCCCGGGTCCGGGAGCATCCCCCCCCCCCCCCCCACACTGATTAGCATCGCTAGCATAGCGTCACAATTAAATAATAGCATCTAAATATCATTAAATCACAAGTCCAAGACACTTAATGAAAGATACAGATCTTATGAATAAAGCCACCATTTCAGATTTTTAAAATGTTTTACAGGGAAGACACAATATGTAAATCTATTAGCTAAACACGTTAGCAAAAGACACCATTTTTCTTTGTCCACCATTTTTTCTCTCCACCAGTAGCTATCACCAATTCGGCTAAACTAAGATATTGATAGCCACTAACCAAGAAAAAACCTCACCAGATGACAGTCTGATAACATATTTATGATATAGGATAGGTTTTGTTAGAAACATTTGCATATTTCAGGTATAAATCATAGTTTGCCATTGCAGCCACCATCACAAATCTCACCAAAGCGACTAGAATTACTACAGAGAGCAACTTGTATTACCAATTTACTCATCATAAAACATTTCTTAAAAATACACAGCACATAGCAATGGAAAGACACAGATCTTGTGAATTCAGACAACATTTCAGATTTTCTAAGTGTTTTACGGCGAAAACACAATAAATCGTTATATTAGCATACCACATATGCAAACGTTACCCGAGCACTGATTCAAGCCAAAGAGAGCGATATCGTTATCATCGCCAAAATATATTAATTTTTTCACTAACCTTCTCAGAATTCTTCAGATGACACTCCTGTAACATCATATTACAACATACATATAGAGTTTGTTCGAAAATGTGCATATTTAGCCACCAAAATCATGGTTAGACAATGACAAAAGTAGCCCAGCTGGTCAGAAAATGTTGTGCACCATATTAGACAGTGATCTAGTCTTATACATAAATACTCATAAACCTGACTAAAAAATATAGGGTGGACAGCGATTGATAGACAATTTAATTCTTAATACAATCGCGGAATTACATTTTTTAAATTATCCTTACTTTTCAATACAGGTTGCGCCAAGCAAAGCTACACCTAACAAAATGGCGGAACGTGCGTTTAACATTTTTCTACAGAACAACGATTTATCATCTTAAATATTTCTTACTATGAGGTGATCTTCCGTCAGAATCTTGGGCAATGTATCCTTTCTTGGGTCTAATCTTCTTTTGGTCGAAAGATGTCCTCTTGTCTGTCGAAATGCCCACTAACGTTCGACCGGGACCCCGAAACGTGCCCGGAGCTTCAAAGTGCACAACAAAGCAATGCCTCAAAATCGCACTAAACGGATATAAATTGCTATAAAACGGTTCAAATTAACTACCTTATGATGCTGTTAACACCTATAGCGGGTAAAAACATGACCGGAGAAATATTACTGGCTAAACTAAAGCTTGGAAGGAGGCGAGTCCGATGTCCTTCGCGCGCCAGGCGCAGGCAGCAAAGGGAAGCTACTTCCGGTATTTGCTGTTTTATACAGCCCCTGATTGCGCAATCGACTCCATTCAAAGCGTCATCACGCACTGACATCCAGGGGAAGACGTAAGAAGTGTCTGTTTCTCCATAGCATTTACACAGACCTTTAAACTGACTCCAGATCAGTGGCCAAGATGTTTGAAATCTGACTCCCTATCATGAAAAGTGCTGTAGATTGAGTTCTGTTTCACTCAGAGACAAAATTCCAACGGCTATAGAAACTAGAGAGTGTTTTCTATCCAATAATTCTAATAATATGCATATTGTACGAGCAAGAATTGAGTAGGAAGCCGTTTAACCTCTACAGAGTACCTAACCCGGATCCGGGAGCACCCCCCACCCCCCCCACACTGATTAGCATTGCTAGCATAGCGTCACAATTAAATAGTAGCATCTAAATATCATTAAATCACAAGTCCAAGACACCCAATGAAAGACACAGATCTTGTGAATAAAACCACCATTTCAGATTTTTTAAATGTTTTACAGGGAAGACACAATATGTAAATCTATTAGCTAAACACGTTAGCAAAAGACACCATTTTCTTACTCCAACAGTTTCTTACTCCATCAGGTGCTATCACCAATTCGGCTAAACTAAGATATTGATAGCCACTAACCAACAAACAAATTCATAAGATGACAGTCTGATAACATATTTATGGTATAGCATAGTTTTTTTTTTTTAAATGTGCATTTTTCAGGTATAAATCACAGTTCTACATTGCAGCTGCAATCTGATATAGTGCTGATGCAGCTAGAACAATTACAGAGACCAACGTTATATAACTAATTACTTGTCTTAAAACATTTCAGAAAAAATACACAGCGTACAGATATTGAAAGCCCAACATCTGGTGAATCCAAACAATGTTTCAGATTTATTAAATGTTTTATAGCGAAAACAAAATGTAGCGCTAATTTAGCATAGCCACGCCAGCCAGAACCAGCTGGGCGCGCCCGACCAGTTCACATGCACGACAGATATATGAAATAACATCGTAAATTGGGTCTTACTATTGCTGATCTTTCATCAGAATGTTGATCAAGGTGTCCTTAGTCCTGATGAGTCGTTCAATCCATTCACAATGGAAACTTTTCCTCTTCATTTAGCCTGGGTACTGGTCGACTGGCACGGTCCCTGTTCAAAGTTAAAAAACTCACAGAACGGAACACGGCAAAACTCCCGAAAAAATTCAAATAATCTGATTAAACTATATTGAAAAAACATACATTACGATGATATGGTCACATGTATCAAACAAACTTCGAGACGGAGATAGTTTTCATCCGTAACGTCAGCATAACAAAAGACAATTGCACCTCTAAAACGCGCGTTTCAGAAAACCGGAAGTTGTCGGTCACGCTAAAGAAATAGGTCTTATTTCACGTCAGTATAAGATAAAAAAAAAAATTCTCCTCTGACGTCTTCCTGACACCCAGAGGAAGAAGAAGGAAGTGTGTTTCGGGTCATAGGTGGCGTGACCATATATAGGCAGAGCGTTGAAGCGAGCATACACATCTTGCAATCTTCTTCTGGCTCAGGGAAAGTGCTGTCAAATGACCTGTGTTTCACTCAGAGACAAAATTGAAACGGATTTAGAAACCATAGCTTGTTTTCTATCCAATGGTATATGGTTATATGCATATAGTAACAGCAATAATTGAATAAGAGGCAGTTTAATCTGTAGAGGCAATTATGCTAATGTGAAAACAGCACCCCCTGTATTCTCAAGAAGTTAATGTGTAGAGCAAATTATGCTAATGCGAAACAGCACCCCCTATAGTTGCAAGAAGTTAATTCGTATTTATGTTGACAAATGTCAAATAATAATTCCGCCATGAAATTCGGTGCGGTTTCGCTTTAGCGCATGCTGTATGTTGAAGTAACGTTAATTTTAAAAATATAACACAGCGATTGCATTAAGAACTAATTTGTCTTTCATTTGCTGTCCAACCTGTATTTTATAGTCAAGTTTTGGATTAGTTACTGATTAGAATAGGTGCCTCTCCAAAGATTTCTCCCGACATTTTCTGGGCAGCTTTGCTACTTCTCTCATTGTATAACCACGATTTGTGCCGCTAAATATGCACATTTTCGAACAAACTCTATATGCATTGTGTAATATGATGTTATAGGACTGTCATCTGAAGAATTCTGAGAAGGTTAGTGAAAAAATTAATATGTTTTGGTGGTTTATATGTTATCGCTATTTTTGGCTTGAATCAATGCTGTTGTGATGTTTGCTATTGTGGTAAGCTAATATAACGCTATATTGTGTTTTAGCTGAAAATCTAAAATATTGTCTGGATTCACAAGATCTGTGTCTTTCATTTGCTGTACGCTGTGTATTTTTAAGAAATGTTTTATGATGAGTAATTAGGTAATACACAATGGTCTCTGTAGTTATTCTAGTTGCTTTGGTGAGATTTGTGATGGTGGCTGCAATGGTAAACTATGATTTATACCTGAAATATGCACATTTTTCTAACAAAACATATTTATTGTATAGTCGACAGTCGACCAACCCCCTCCTTCAGGCACTGTTTCTTCTGGCGTCCTTTTCGTACTTCTTCAGATAGCTTTACAGTTCAAAGTGGATGTCCCATGATAATGTCCCAATTTCAATGTCTCACCTTTACCACCCATTATGTCTTGTCCATTCGTCAACCAGTATACCAGCAATATAAGAGAAGTTTAGAACAGATTTCTCTCCATGCTCACTCCACGTGGACTCCTCTCACACTCCTGAGAAAAACATGAGAGAAAAGCAGTTGATAGAGAACAGATCTGATGCTGTACACCGATTTCTGGCTCGGCTCCTTTCTCTCGGTAGAAGTGGTTTGAACAGGGCCTTATTCAACACCTTTGTCACTCTTCTTCAGCCAGTTAGAGGGGGTTTTGAGGTACACACACTGTTCGGTCCAATTATCTCTTCCATGCATTAACTTCTTATGGCTGTAGGGGCAGTATTGAGTAGCTTGGATGAAAGGTGCCCAGAGTAAACGGCCTGCTCCTCAGTCCCAGTTACTAATATATGCATAGTAATATTAGTATTGGATAGAAAACACTCTGAAGTTTCTAAAACTGTTTGAATTATGTCTGTGAGTATAACAGAACTCATATGGCAGGCAAAACCCTGAGAAAAAATCCAAACAGGAGGTGGAAATTCTGAGGCTGGTCGAGTTTCAACCAAGATCCCATTGAACTCCCAGCGAGATATGAATCAGTATTCACTTCCTACGGCTTCCACTAGATGTCAACAGTCTGTAGAACTTTGTCTGATGACTCCACTGTGAAGGGGAGCCGAATGAGAGTAGAATTAGTCACGACTGCCATGAGGTGAACATTCTTTGACCACGCGCATTCACATGAGGAGGACCTCCGTTCCATCGCTCATCTGAAGTCAATGTAATGTTATCTTGAATAACGCTCCGGTTGAAACGTTATTCAAGATATATGTTAACTTCTTTGATATAGGGGGCAGCATTTTCACTTATGGATGAATTGCGTGCCCATAGTGAACTGCCTCCTACTCTGTCCCAGATGCTAATATATGCATATTATTATTACTATTGGATATAAAACACTCTGAAGTTTCTAAAACTGTTTGAATGATGTCTGTGAGTATAACAGAACTCATATGGCAGGCAAAAACCGGAGAAAAATCCAAACAGGAAGTGAGAATTCTGAGACTGGTCAATGTTCAACTCATCACCTATTCAATTCCCTGTAAGATATGGATCTGTTTGCACTTCCTACGCCTTCCACTAGATGTCAACAGTCTGTAGAACGTGGAATGAAGCCTCTAGTGTGATGTGGGGCCGGATGGGAGGTGTTTCAGTCATTGGTCTGGCAGAATGCCAGTTTCTGGTCATGCGCTTTCCATAACTTCTACAGACACGATGGAATGCTCCGGTTGGAACGTTATTGGATATATATGATAACAACATCCTGAAGATTGATTCTCTACTTAGTTTGACCAGTTTATTCGACCTGTTATATAACTTTTCGAAGTTTTCGTCCGAGTTCGCCTTCATCTGCGCGAGCGTTTGGACATGTGCACTAAACATGCTAGCAAAAGTAGCTACTTAGACATAAGTAATGGACATTATCTAACAAAACAACAATTTATTGTGGAACTAGAATTCCTGGGAGAGCATTCTGATGAAGATCATCAAAGGTAAGGGAATATTTATGATGTAATTTCGTATTTCTGGCGGAGAAATGTTGTTATTTTTGAGCGCCGTCTCAGATTATTGCATGCTGTGCTTTTTCCGTAAGTTTTTTTTTTAAATCTGACACAGTGGTTATATTAAGAACAAGTGTATCTTTAATTCTATGTAAAACATGTATCTTTCATCAAAGTTTATGATGAGTATTTCTGTTATTTGACATGGCTCTCTGCAATTTCTCTGGATATTTTGGAGGCATTTCTGAACATGGCGCCAATGTAAACCGAGATTTGTGGATATAAATATGCACATTATTGAACAAAACATAAATGTATTGTGTAACATGATGTCCTATGAGTGTCATCTGATGAAGATCATCAAAGGTTAGTGATTCATTTTGTCTCTATTTCTGCTTTTTGTGACTCCTATCTTTTGCTGGGAAAATGGCTGTGTTTTTCTGTGGCTATGTACTGAGCTAACATAATGTGTGGTGTGCTTTCACCGTAAATCCTTTTTGAAATCAGACATGTTGGCTGGATTCACAACATCTGTAGTTTTAATTTGGTGTCTTTCATGTGTGATTTCATGAAAGATAGATTTTTATAGTAATATATTTGAAATTTGCGCGCTACATTTTTTCTGGATTTTGGCCAAGTGGGACGCTACTGTCCCACATATCCCAGAGAAGTTAACAACATTCTAAAGATTGATTCAGTACATCGTTTGACATGTTTCTACTGACTGTTACGGAACATTTCGTTAGGTTTTAGTGAACGCGCTTTGGAATTGTTTACCAAACGCGCTAACCAAAGTAGCTAATTGGACATAAATAACGGACATTATCGAACAAATTATCGAACAAATCAAGCATTTATTGTGGACCTGGGATTCCTGGGAGTGCATTCTGATGAAGATCATCAAAGGTAGGGGAATATTTATCATGTAATTTCTGGTTTCTGTTGACTCCAACATGGCGGCTAATTTGACTATTGTTCTGAGCTCCATCTCAGATTATTGCATGGTTTGCTTTTTCCGTAAAGTTTTTTTGAAATCTGACACAGCGGTTGCATTAAGGAGAGGTATATCTATAATTCCATGTGTATGACTTGTATTATCATCTACATTTATGATGAGTATTTCTGTTGAAACGATGTGGCTATGCAAAATCCCTCAATGTTTTTGGAACTAGTGAATGTAACGCGCCAATGTAAACTCAGATTTTTTTATATAAATATGAACTTTATCAAACAAAACATACATGTATTGTGTAACATGAAGTCCTATGAGTGTCATCTGATGAAGATCATCAAATGTTAGTGATTCATTTTATCTCTATTTGTGCTTTTTGTGACCGCTATCTTTGGCTGGAAAAATGGCTGTACTTATTGTGGTTTGGTGTGACCTAACATAATCGTTTGTAGTGCTTTCGCTGAAAAGCATGTTTGAAATCGGACACTTTGGTGGGATTAACAACAAGATTACCTTTAAAATGGTATATGTATGTCTGAGGAATTTTAATAATGAGATCTCTGTTTTTTTAATTTGGCGCAATGCACTTTCACTGGCTGTTGTCATATCATCCCGTTAATGGGGTTACAGCCATAAGAAGATACCGCCTGATGTCACTTTTCATGATAACCTCGAAAGAACAGATCAGAACAAAAGTTTAGTTCAGTTCATTAACTTCTTGACGCTAGGGGCCAGATAGTTTTTTATTTTTTAATAACGTTCCCAAGTTAAACTGACTATTTCTCAGGCCCAGATCATAGAATATGCATATAATTTACAGATTAGGATAGAAAACACCCCAAAGCTTCCAAAACTGTCAAAATATTGTCTGTGAGTATAACAAAACTGATTCTGCAGGCCAAAACCTGAGGAAATCCAACCCGGAAGTGCATTTTCTTGTTTTTATCGCTGTTCCGTTGCCTGCCCCTCCTCCATTTAAAGGGGTATCAACCAGATTCCTTTTCCAATGGCTTCCTCAGGCTGTGACCAGGCTTTAGAAATAGTTTCAGGCTTTTATTTTGAAAAATTAGCGAGATTTTTCAAAACGAGTCAGGTGTCCTTTGATTAGTTCCTGCGCGCGAGAGGGGTAGCTCGACATTTTCTTTCTCTCTTTTATGGAATAGGTTACCGTCCGGCTGAAATATGATCGATTATGTATGTTAAAACCTGTTGAGACTAGGGGGTGCTGTTGTCACTATTTATGGAAATAGTGTAATTTTTTAAACGGCTTCCTACAAAATTCTTGATCGTACAATATGCATATTATTATTATTATTGGATAGAAAACAGTCTATAGTTTCTATAGCCGTTGAAATTTTGTCTCTGAGTGGAACAGAACTCATTCTACAGCAATTTCGCTGACATGGAGTCAGATTTCACACATTTTGGCCCCTGTTCTGGAGTCAGTTTAAAGGCCACTGTTATTGCTATGAGTATACGGACACTGCTTACGTCTTCCCCTGGATGCCTTTACGTGATGACGATTTGAATGGTGTGGATTGCACAATCACAGCCACTATAAATGAAAAACACGTGTAGGTAGGCACTCCTTTCCTGCTGCGTCGGACGCACGGTGGGCACCGACCCGTTCTTTTTCCAAGCATTAGTGGAGCCAGTAATATTTCTCAGGTCATGTTTCTACTCGTTATAGGAGTTAAAAACATCATAAGGTAGTTAATTTAAACCGTTTTATTGCAATTTATACCCGTTTAGTGCGATTTTGGGACATTTATTTCTGAGACACTGTGAATCTCTGGGCACGCTTCCAATTCATGCCGAACGCAATGGGCATTTCTACATGGCAAGAGGACAGCTTTCGACCAAAGACGATTAGACCCAAGAAAGGATTCTTTGACCAAGATTCTGATGGAAGAACAGCTCAAAGTAGGAACAATTTATTATGATAAATCGTGTTTCTGTCGAAAAATGTTAATGGCTTAGGACGCCATCTTGTTTGACGTAGCTTCGCTTGGCGCAAACTGTATTGAAAAGTAAGGATAATTTAAAAAATTTAATTCCGCGATTGTATTAAGAATTAAATTGTCTATCAATCGCTGTCCACCCTGTATTTTTTAGTCACGTTTATGAGTATTTATGTATACGACTAGATCACTGTCTAATGTGGCGCAGGACATTTTCTGACCAGCTGGGCTACTTTTCTCATTGTCTAACCATGATTTTGGTGGCTAAATATGCACATTTTCGAACAAACTGTATATGTATATTGTAATGTGATGTTACAGGAGTGTCATCTGAAGAATTCTGAGAAGGTTAGTGAAAAAATTTATATATTTTGGCGATGTTTACGTTATCGCTCTCTTTGGCTAGAATCAATGCTGGTGTAATGTTTGCACATGTGCTATGCTAATATAACGATTTATTGTGTTTTCGCTGTAAGACACTTAGAAAATCTGAAACATTGTCTGTATTCACAGGATCTGTGTCTTTCGATTAGTGTATGCTGTGTATTTTTACGAAATGTTTGATGATTAGTAGTTAGGTAAACACGTTGCTCATTGTATTTATTCTAGTCCATTTGTGACGGTGGGTGCAATTGTAAACTATGACATCTACCTATAGTTTAGCCGAATTGGTGATAGCTACTGGTGTTGGTGGACAAAGAAAAGATGGTGGATTATGCTAATGTATTTAGGTAATAGATTTACATCTTTACATATTGTGTCTTCCCTGTAAAACATTTTAAAAATCGGACATGTTGGCTAGATTCACAAGATCTGTGTCTTTCATTAGCTGTATTGGACTTTAATGTGTGAAAGTTAAATATTTAAAAAAATATATTTTTTTTGAATTTCGCGGCTCTGCCTTTTCAGTGGGGGTGGGGGGGATGTGCCGCTAGCGGCACCCCAGTCCTAGACAGGTTAAAAACAACCTGAGGATTTATTATAAAAAACCTTTGACATGTTTCTACGAACATTACGGATACTTTTGGGAATTTCAGGAACGGAACGAGCTTGTGGTTTTCTGAACATAACGCGCAACCCAAATGGCGTTTTTGTTTGTTATAAAACTAATATTTATCGAACAAAAATAACATTTATTGTGTAACTGGGAGTCTCGTGAGTACAAACATCCGAAGAGTATCAAAGGTAAGCGATTCATTTTATTGCTTTTCTGACTTTCGTGACCAAGCTAATTTGCGGCTAGCTATTCTTACTGTTTTGTCTAGTGATTGATAAACTCACAAACGCTTGGATTGCTTTCGCTGTAAAGCATATTTTCTTTTGGTATATTTCACTTGTGATTTTATGATTATAAATATTTTTGGGATTATTTTTGAATTTGGCGCGCTGCAATTCAGCGATTGTTTACGAAAATGATCCCGTAAAAGGGATCCGTGCGGCAAGAAGTTAAAACCCATTCAGTCTTTCTACAAACAGGCTCTCAAAGTGCTTGATAGGAAGCCCAATAGCTATAGAAAGCATAAGCTCCTGAGTTGGAAAACATCTTATGCAATACACTGACGCCTATCTTGTATTTAAGATTCTAAATGTCCAGGCTCCCCCTCCACTCAGTACTTTTGTTAAGCAGAAAACCCAAACCTTATGGCAGCAGATCCACAAGATCCGCCATGAGAGATGACTGTATAGTTCCCTTAAGGAAAAGCACCTTTAGTCAATCTGCTTTCAGTTTGAGAGCTTCCCATGTCTGGAATACCCTGCCATTAGACACACACATCTGTGATTAATGTGCACTGTCCCTGTAAAAATAAAAATGAACTCAAACTGCAATCCACTTTAATGACCTGACATTGTTCCATGTAATGGAAACAGATTCTAATGTTAGAATACATTAACTTCCTGCTCAAATTCACTGGTGTTACCTAAACAATAAACCAAGAATCAATAATCATCAGAATACATTATCAACTTTTTTTTCCTTATTCACACCTGAATCCCTTACAGCGCTCGATGATTCTCACATGCCAAATGAACAGATTAGCAGTCAAAGAGTAAAATCGACATTCATAGACTAGGAAACAGATCTTGCGCCTTTTAATAAAAGTAGATTATGTTTTCTCATGCAACGTATTTCAATCACTTTACTAGATCACATTAATCATGCAATGATAATTAGTTTGATGTATACCCTAGGCTTTGTACGACATTATAAAGTACGTCGAGATTCCATCTTAATTCGCTCTAACTTTATGGAAAACGGTTTATTCAATAAATCCAGCAACTCCACTCATACTGGGAAGAAAAATAAAACATTTTCAGACCTTAAGGGCAGTTTTATTTCAAATGTAGATGGAGAAAATCCAATAAGCGTTTTATAGTTACATCGTTAGAGTAAGATAACCAAAAGTGGACACACTCCAATCGATTTCTAGAGCACAATTTCCCAGATTTTGTAGACAGTTTAATAGTGCTTAAAACCTCATCTTTATCAAATTATCCATTAAAGATAACAACTCAAAACCTACGTACGTCTACGAATTGGTGGTTTAAATTGTATGTCATTATATTATCAATATTACTTTATCAAATCTCTAGTAATCGATTATACACACATACAATTTATCATATTTTCAAATATTCACAGAATCCATATAAAACGTAAGAAAATCTTAGGTACTCACACAGAACTTTAAGGATCCCCCACACAGGATTGGTCAGATGCTCACACAGAACTGGTCAGATGTCCACACAGAACATCAGAACATAATTGAAAGGTTACCCACACAGAGTCAACCTACTGCGCCCACACAGAACGCTCCTACAAAGATTACCCACACAGGATTTCACACCCTGTCCATATGTACAGGGAAACCCATAATGTAATCAAAATATTACCTAGTGGTCCCAAAACAAAATACTCACACAAAGTAACCCAGGGCATACCTGGCTAGCACATTTTAAATAATTGGAAATCACCACCTCTGATGGTCACTTAGACAGTCACACAGACATTTTCAGAAGGAGGTCCTTCTTCCAATAGGGCTTCACCAAGGACCGTGTTTCACACAAAACGCACAGTCACCCTGGCCCCTCACCCCCAAAGACTGCACCAATCCCCACTGGGATCAATTCAGTGTCAGGACGGCTCTAGGTCGCAAGCGACCAATGATAGGTGTCTTTGAGTCGACTGACTCTCAGATCATCCTCCACTGACTCGGCCCTGCTTACGCCTCCAAGGTGCCCCCCTTACAAAGGAATACACACTCAGAGCCTACGTAACAGAGGCTTATTTAAAAACTCGACTTCAAGTGTGGTTCGCTCACCTCTTTCTTAAAAAAAACCTCAGTTCGAGATGTAGTATCCACTCGGCTCACTGACTCTCAGATCAAAGGTGGGTCCATCTGCTTCGTTCTCGAAGTGTGGTTTCTCTGAGATCCCAAGTTTGAGGGATCCCTCGTGCATGATTTAGGTCGTCAGGAGGTCGTCAGGAGCGGTCGCCAGGAGCGGTCGTCAGGAGCGGTCGTCAGGAGGTCGTCAGGAACGGTCGTCAGGAGCGGTCGTCAGGAGCGGTCGTCAGGAGCGGTCGTCAGGAGGTCGTCAGGAGCGTTCACCGATTGAAGATTCACATCCCATCACCGTCGCCAAATGTCATGGTAATTTCCTGTATTACTAAATGAGGAGAGTTTACAAACCACACAGAGGTCAGAGAAATATTTTAAAGTCCATCTTTAATTATATGAGCTTCACCATAGCCCTTTGACTCTCAGATCAATTCAGTGTCTATAAATGAATTCTGAGAGTGCATACAAAATAATTCTAGTATCTTTTATAGCCAAGGTATACCCCTCTCAACTCACATGACGAACCACAGATCTCAGAAACTTCACAAAGGGCCTTTTACTTGAGAGAGGAGTATTCCATAGCCAGATAGCATTAGCTATACATTATCGTTCAGTTTGGTGATCTGAAACGAGGTTCTAATCTCGTTCTTGGTACTTCATAGTACCAAAACATTACCTCATCCAATGGCATATATCAATTGTCAATTCTAGATACACCCATCTCAAATACACCCCCTCCTGGACAAGCTCACTGGGGGGAGTGAGCCTCTAGGTCATATACTAGGTCAAGATAAGTTCAACATCAGAGGGGTAATACAATGGTTCCAGACACTGCCATACTCCTCCCCCCAATGGGAAAATGAGGGAATGACTGGCATACAGACATTGTGGAGCCCTTCACATGGTTTAACAGATACATTCACATATGAAGACAATGTTCAAACCTGTTCACATATGAAGACAATATTCCATTCTGATATTCTGCATATTACCAGACATGTAAAAGACAAGCCTGACCTCTCCCCTCTCTGGGCCCCAAGTGACTTTTCCCTAGAGAACAAAGGAAAAATGCAACTGCCAACAGTATAGTCCAAAATAAGACATTCTAATGACAAGTTTCTTACATAAGCATATTATGATGTAACAATAAAACCTCTTATTTATCTATGTTACCTAACTAATTCTGATTCAGCTACGACACCAGGTGAAGCGGATATAGAACCAGGTGAAGCGGATACAGTGGTTTAAAACGAATGAGGAGGTATTATTGTTAACCTATGGGTGCACTAGTATGAGTCATCATCACCCCACAGCCAGTAGGCTATTTAAATACTCATCTCAACGGGATAAATAGATTTTTTTAAATGATGTATATATATAATATCTGCATGGATTAGTGTTTGCCATCCTGTATGATGCAATGATAAAACACCTGAAGGAATGCATACATTAATATACCTTAGCAGACAGTTTGAAAATGGTTTACAGTAGTTACTACAAATGTTATTATAAGGTGTAATTAATAGGACAGCCACAAAATGAGATACGATAAAGGGCTTCTCCCTCTAATCATAGTTTAATAATCTGATAATATGTGAAGCATGACTCAGGTGGAACGTGGGAGGTTTTCTAACAGCCACTCACCAATCGACCCCCCATGACTCAACCTTACTGATCACTGCTGGGGTTCAAACTGGATTTAACTGTTTTAATGTTTATGACACTACTAACTACACTGGAGAGATTAATCATCAACTGATATGAGTATTTTGACTTCCTCCTAACCCCAATTACAATAATTTTTTCAAGATACCTAAAAAATAACATAACATTTTGTTAAGACATGATAAGCCACTCATTTTAGAAGAGAGCAAAGGGCTCTTTATTGTCCATGTCACTGGAATGGTAGAATTACCTTTCTACTGTCCGTATAGTGTAGTTACTGTTTTGCCTTATCGTCCCCTACCTATAACATATTGTTTACTACTGTTAAATACTAATTATGGTCGTGCACTTACTCATTTGCTTGAGTGCCCTGCTTTTTTAAGGCTAACAATGTATTTTTTCTGTATTTGTTTTGACTTTGTAAGGATTTTATAATTGTGGGGATTTCTTCCACTGTGCTTTTTAGATTTACAGTACCTACGGTGTATTTTGTGCTTGCTTAATTATTCCACTCATTGCTTGATCATCAGCTAAATTATTGAATTTTTCATTGTAATTTTAGATGTTACATTTTAGATGTTCAAGCAACTTTAAATAAGATGAAGATTTCCTTTCTCAATGACCATGAGTGTATTTTACCCTCTGACCCATCACATTGTATTATGGAATGTAATCGGAAAATATGAAATAAGAAAAATAACATTTATAATTACCGTAAATATGTGAAAACTGTTGAAAAAACAAGCTACAGTCTAATATGCATATGGAATTATATTGGTGCAGGCACCTGATTTTAACTTGTCCCTAGCAATGCCCTTAAACTGTGACTATGTTCATGATGTAACAGGACCTCATGTGCCATAATGTTCAGGGAGATTAACAGACACTAAACCAAGTGAATAAGGCTGGGTTTCAATCATTACAGATTTTCCGCCACTTCTCTCTGGTTGTTTATGCTGTATCAGAGGTGCCTGATTATTATGGCTGATAAACTTGTCTGCTTCCTGTCACAAACTCTGTGCACTCAAATAATGACATGTTATTGACATTGTCATTGGATGTTGATATAGTATGAAGCCACTCCCATCCTAACCTTCCTTTGTATTTCTAATTATATTGTTTGTTATTTTGTGGACTTTGGTGCATTATCCACAATGATTGAATTCTGCCTAAATTTTCTCTGTTGATATACTTACAGTAACACCACCTTTTGGCCACAAGAGGGCAGTGTCTTGCTTTAGAGAGAGACAGAAGGAGAGGCGGGATCAATATCCCACCATTCATTTCCCAGCTTCTTATATTGGCTATTAAATATATATATTTTATTGTACTGTGTTTACCTGATTGACTGAATGTGCATCTTGTCAAATGACTTCAGTTTCAATACATATAAATATGCAACTAATTAAGTATCATTAAATGGCATGAACACTATATTTGCACTAGTCTTTATAATTGAAAGTTGAATGGTTCTGTGTAATACAGTGTGAAAGGGGACCTGATAAGGAATACCCTGTATAAAGAACCAGATATGGTTTACATATACTGGGTTCCCCCTCTTTAACATTGGGGAAGACCCCACCCACCCACACTCTACTCCATACTCTGTTCTCTATCCCTACACGGCACGGTACAGCTTGAATCACACACCCTTTCATATAGTATATATTAAGATACTACTGTATAGTGCATAGCAGGGAGCTACTGGCGTAATAGTTAGGGCTCGATTTAATCCATAGCGCTGAAGACCTGCGCTTCATTGCATTCAATATACATTTAAAAGCAATATTTTGCATTTGTGGAGACAGCATTCAAGTTAAACGCTGCATATGTTGGTTCAATCGGAAATGACCTGATCTTCAGTGCCACGGATTGAGTCGAGCCCTAAGAACCTTGAACTGAACAGAAACACTAACTTAACTACTCAGGACTAGACTGTAATGTTTTATATTCCCTTTGTTTTGAACTTATCTACCATGAATTATGTTCACTGTGTCTGGTGTATGTACAGGTTATGCAAGTATAAAGATTTATATTAATGTGTAACTTTGTCGCTGTGATCTGAAATAAATCAATTTCCTAACAGCTTCGGTTGGTATGACAATAAAGTGTTGATTCTTGATTGTTCCCTTCCTTCCTTGGAGATGTTGCAATACATGATAAGCATCTGTAGGCTATATATAGAAGGGGGAAGTAATTGGAGCTGTTATTATGCTACCTGTGTAGTGTATAAGTTGTCATGAATGGTTCATGTTGGGTAGGGGGAAGGCCCTCTGACTCAAACCAGTGCACATTCAAGTTGGAAAATGTGCTTTTCTTAGGAAATAGAAACTTACACAAGAGTTTATACAGAATAATAGTAATGTACATGTGCACACAACCAACAAACACACACATTTAAGGCTTCATTCATTTAAATCCAGAATTTTTTGAGTGAATCAGGCTATGTCATACTGTATGATCTTCCAGGGGAGAAATGGCTTAAAATGGATAGTTCGAGATTTCGGCAATGAAGCCCTTCGTCTACAGTGCCCTCCGTATTTATTGGGACAGTTCTATTGGCTCTATACTACAAAAGTTTGGATTTGAAATCAAGCTATGAGGTTAAAGTATCGATTCTCAGCTTGTATTTATGTGTATTTGTGTACATATTGGTTGTACCATATAGAAATGACAATACTTTTTACACATAGTCCCCCCTATTTTATTTGTGGGGGGTCTATCTGTTGTTCCATGTGGTGAATCTGTTATTTAATGTGTTTGTATGGGCTAATAGAACTAAGAGCCAAAATAATTTTTCATGAAATAATTTTTGTATACATTTTTGGGATATTTCAAGGGATCTTACAATTCTAAAGCAAAATTATCCTTGATATGACCTTCTTAAAACAATTCCACATAGCTTAGTATTTTATTTGTCACATGCGCCGAATACAACAGGTGTAGACTTTAAAGTGAAATGCTTACTTACAAGCCCTTAACCAACAATGCAGTTAAGAAAAATAAGTGTTAAAAAAGTATTTAATAAATAAACTAAAGTAAAAACAAATAAATACAAAAATAGAAGCCAAGAATGCTAGTACCATGCCAAAATCTTGAACTATCCCTTTAAGATTGTAAGCAGACGAGTTTAGCTGAAAGTAGATATTATCATCTGTTCTCTTGTACCATAAGGACTACTAACTCAGACTGGCTGCCTATTACCTCAAGGATTCCTCACTTACTCAAACGTTGACTACAGCAACAAGCTAGGGTTCCACTGTAAAGATTTTCACTTAACACCAGACTTGACCAAAGGCTGGGGCTGTCTGGCCTATTGGGTTAAGACAGCTAGACTGAAAAAAAAGAGGTGTTATGGAAAATGTGTTTGCTGTATTCAGGCTTGTGTCATGAATTGTGGTTATGGTACATGCACATTAGCCAGCTACATGGTGAAATGTTCTCTACCTCCTTGTCAGGAGCCACACTACCTCTTGGTTCCATTGAAACCTTTGCACATGATGCTATTGTCCCCATCTGAACCCACACCTAATGTGGTGTTAGTTACACCCAGACCCACAGTATTTCCACCCAGTCTGTCTTGGTTGAAATTCTCATTGAGCATACATGCATATCCAGACTGGATATGCTTAATGCAGTTGGGGTTAAGTGCAATTGGGGTTAAGTGCCTTGCTCAAGGGCACATTAACATATGTTTCACCTAGTCGGCTTGGGAATTCGAACCAGCGACCTTTCGGTTACTGCTCTTAACCACTAGGCTACCTACTGCCCCGGCTGAAACACTGGCTTTATGTGTCTGCTGGACCAATAGAGAGTCTAGTTTGCAAAAATTGTAGAAGACTCCAGCCACCCAAGTCATAGACTGTTGTCCCTGCTACTGCACGGAAAGCGGTACCAATGCACCAAGTCTGGAACCAACAGGACCCTGAACAGCTTCTACATCCAAGCCATAAGACTGCTAAATAGTTAGTTAAATAATTAACCAAATAGCTACCTGGACTATCTGCATCGACCCTTTTTGCACTAACTTTTTTGACTCATCACATATGCTGTTGCTATTGTTTACCATCTGTCACTTTATTCCTCGTTATATGTAAATATCTACCTCAATTAGCTTGTACCCCTGCACATCGACTCGGTAATGGTACCTCTGGAATGTAGGCAAGTTATCGTTACCCATTGTCTATCTTTTATTACTACGTGTTTTACTTCTCTATTATTTCTCTATTTTCTTTCTCTATGCAGTGTTGGGAAGGGCCCAAAAGTAAGCACTGTTGTTTACGCATTTGAAGAATAACATTTTATTTTAGTTGAACCAGTGGTGTTATGGACAAGAGTTTGTTGACCAGGGCTATACACGGTATAGAGGTAGTGTGGCTCCGATACAAATGATCCTGTGCAAATAGATCAATCAATGACATTGGCACAACACACAATGCTTTATCTGTCTGTACCACCTTTCCCTGCCCAATGATCAATACAGAACTACAGTTACAAAATTACATTGTTCTCATACATCTACAGTGCATTTGGAAAGTATTCAGACCCTTTGACTTTTACCTCATTTTAGTAGGTTACAGCCTTATTCTAAAATCAATTAAATTGTTATTTTTTTCTTCATCAATCTACACACAATACCCAATAATGACAAAGCAAATGTTTTAATTAAAATAAAAACTGAAATATTACATTTGCATAAGTATTCAGACCCTTTAATCAGTACTTTGTTGAAGCACCTTTGGCAGTGATTACAGCCTCAAGACTTCTTGGGTATGAGCCTACAAGCTTGGCACACCTGTATTTGGGGAGTTTCTCCCATTCTTCTCTGCAGATCCTCTCAAGCTCTGTCAGGTTGGATGGGGAGCGTCGCTGCACAGATATTTTCAGCTGTCTCCAGAGATGTTCGATCGGGTTCAAGTTCAGGCCCTGGCTGGGCCACTCAGGGACATTCAGAGACTTGTCCCGAAGCCACTCCTGCGTTGTCTTGGCTGTGTGCTTAGGGTCGTTGTGCTGTTGGAAGATGAACCTTTGACCCAGTCTGAGGTCCTGAGTGCTCTGGAGCAGGTTTTCATCAAGGATCTCTCTGTACTTTGCTCTGTTCATCTTTCCCTCGATGGTCTGTGCGTCCTTTAGGTGGCTTTTGTCAAACTCCAAGCGGCCTGTTATGTGTCTTTAACTGAGGAGTTGCTTCCGTCTGGCCACTCTACCACAAAGGCCTGATTGGTGGAGTGCTGCAGAGATGATTGTTCTTCTCAAAGGTTCTCCCATCTCCACAAAGGAACTCTGGAGCTCTGTCAGAGTGACCATCGGGTTCTTGGTTACCTCACTGACCAAGGCCTCTCTCCCCCAATTGCTCAGTTTGGCCGGGCGGCCAGCTCTAGGAAGAATTTTGGTGGTTCCAAACGTCTTCCATTTAAGAATGATGGACGCCACTGTGTTCTTGGGGACCTTCAATGCTGCAGCATTTTTTTGGTACCCTTCCCCAGATGTGTGCCTCAATACAATTCTGTCTCAGAGCTCTACAGACAATTTATTTGACCTCATGGCTTGGTTTTTGCTCTGCCATGCACTGTCAACTGTGGGACCTTATATAGACAGGTGTGTACCTTTCCAAATAATTTCCAATCAATTTAATTTACCACAGGTGGACTCCAATCAAGTTGTAGAAACATCTCAAGGATGATAAATGGAAACAGGATGCACTTGAGCTCAATTTTGAGTCTCATTGCAAAGTGTCCGAATATCTAAGTTTTATTTATTTATGTTTTATATTTTTTTTATAAATTTGCACCCAAAAAATGTGCTCTGTCATTATGGAGTATTATGTGTAGATGTATGAGGGGAAACAATTATGTAATGCATTTTAGAATAAGGCTGGAAAAAGTGAAGGGGTCTGAATACTTTCCGAATGCACTGTAATTGCAGTAGTAGCATTAGCATACAATAGACACAAGACCAAATACCTTCAGCAGTCTCTGACACAGTTCCCAGGCTATGATCCACCTGATAGTCAATGTGTACAGGCTCTCATTGTCATCTCCACCATCACCCACAAATTAGAGAGAATTTCACAGACCTGTCCCCTTTATTTCTCACTGCAGCTTCACCTCTACCACACCACAACTTTTAGGCGTCTGCTCTACTGACTGTAAGACCCGTGTACACAGATTACTCTGAACAGGGTCTGAACAGGGTCTGCGGCCGTACAGTGACGGTTTGCCATTCATGCATTTTGTGTAAGTCACAGTCATCTTGGTAGTGGTTCCTCTGAAGTACTCAGACACAGGCATTTACCGTGTTGTTGTGTACTGTAACAACGCAGCATCGTAGCATCACATTCAGACCTTATCACTTCTGTTAACATCTCACCTGCTGCTCCTGCTTTTCATTCATGGACTCTTTGATTAATTCAGAGACAATATAGAACTGTTTCTAATAGAAACAAAGATGTGTGTCAAGAGACACATCAAAGCAGGGAGAATTAACAGTGAGTTTGTCTCATCTGATGACTGAAATATAGATGTTGTCATCCAGGTCACCTGGGACTAGGAGAACTGGAATAAACATCTGTAGCAAAGTGACAGATGTGCTGAATGGACGACCATGTCAGCAACCATACAGACATTCCACTTACATTGGTTTGGTTGATAAATCTTCTCTAGGGTAGGGGGCAGCATTCAGAATTTTGGATGAAAGCATGCCCAAATTAAACTGCCAGCTACTCAGCCCCAGAAGATAAGATATGCATATTATTGGTAGATTTGGATAGAAAACACTCTGGAGTTTCGAAAACTGTTTGAATCATGTCTGTGAGTATAACAGAACTTATTTAGCAGACAAAACCCCGAGGACAAACCATTCCGTTTTTGTTTTTGAGGTTACTCTCTTTTCAATGGGTTTTCATTGGGAATCCAGATTTCTAAGGGACCTTCTTGCAGTTCCTACCGCTTCCACTGGATGTCAACAGTCTTTAGAAATTGGTTGAGGTTTTTTCCTTTGTGTAATGAAGAAGTACGGCCATCTTGAACGAGGGTCATTTGAAGTTTACTGTTTGTTAGAGGCGCGTGACCAGAAAGCTAGCTACAGTTTGTTTTAATCCTGTATTGAACACAGATCATCCCGTCTTCAATTTTATTGATTATTTACGTTAAAAAAAATACCTAAAGTTGTATTACAAAAGTAGTTTGAAATGTTTTGGCAAAGTTTACAGGTAACCTTTGAGATATTTTGATGTCACGTTGCACAAGTTGGAACCAGTGTTTTTCTGGATCAAACGCGCCAAATAAATTGACATTTTGGATATATATCGATGGAATTAATCGAACAAAAGGATGTTTATGGGACATATTGGAGTGCCTACAACAGAAGCTCGTCAAAGGTAAGGCATGAATTATATTTTTATTTCTGCGTTTTGTGTCGCGCCTGCAGGGTTGAAATATGCTTCTCTCTCTT
This sequence comes from Salvelinus fontinalis, assembly GCF_029448725.1. Lineage (NCBI taxonomy): Eukaryota > Metazoa > Chordata > Actinopteri > Salmoniformes > Salmonidae > Salvelinus > Salvelinus fontinalis. Next base: position 19,231,697 of record NC_074670.1, on the reverse strand, counting down.
TTTTTACTATGGTGCTATCCTCAGATAATAGCATCGTTTGCTTTCGCCGAAAAGCCTATTTGAATTCTGACATGTTGGCTGGATTCACAACCAGTGTAGCTTTAATTTGGTATCTTTCATGTGTGATTTAATGAAAGTTCGATTTTTATAGTAATTTGTTTGAATTTGGCGCTTTGCTTTTTCTCTGGCTTTTGGCCAAGTGAGATAGTAGCGTCCCGCCTAAACACAGATTTTTGGATATAAATATGAACTTTACCAAACAAAACATGCATGTATTGTGTAACATGAAGTCCTATGAGTGTCATCTGATGAAGATCATCAAAGGTTAGTGATTAATTTTATCTATATTTCTGCTTTTTGTTACTCCTCTCTTTGGCTGGAAAAATGGCTGTGTTTTTCTGTGACCTGGCTCTGACCTAACATAATCGTTTGGTGTGCTTTCGTCGTAAAACCTTTTTGAAATCGGACACTGTGGCTGGATTTACAACAAGTGTATCTTTAAAATGGTGTAAAATACTTGTATGTTTGAGGAATTTAAATTATGGGATTTCTGTTGTTTTGAATTTGGCGCCCTGCAGTTTCACTGGTTGTTGACAAGGTGAGACGCTACCGTTCCACATACCCTAGAGAGGATAACGACTAGACACACACACACACACACACACACACTCCAGTGACACATACCAGTGAGTCAGCATAGACGCGGGGCAGGGTGAGTGTAGTGAACGTTAAACTGGCAGTAGAGGACTAGCAGGTGTTAGGAGGTGGGATGTGGGGGAGAGGTACTCTTGCTATTACTGTATAAGAGACAGTAAAGAACAGCCTCATACACCATCTCTCGCTGTCTCTGCCCGGTATCTGAAAGGGTGACATTTCTGTGTTTGGTTAGAGGGACCACTCATAATCACTTACAGCCACATATAGTAGACCAGACGGTCCGGTGGTTTGAGTCATTTCAACACCAAACAGTGAAGCAGTCTCAGAGCATGACACAGGAGCTCTAACACTAACTCTCTCTCTCAACTAAATTAATTGCCAAAGCAAGTGAAATAGATAATAAACAAAAGTGAAATAAACAATATAAAACAATATAAAACAGTAAACATTACACAGAAGTTCCAAAGGAATAGAGAAATTTCAGATTTCATAGTATGTCTATATACAGTGCTGTAACAATGTGCAAATAGTTAAAGTAGAAAAGGGAAAATAAATAAACATAAATATGGGTTGTATTTACGATGGTGTTTGTTCTTCCCTGGTTGCCCTTTTCTTGTGACAACAGGTCACAAATCTTGCTGCTGTAATTGCACTGTGGTATTTTACCCAGTAGATATGGGAGTTTATCAACATTTTATTTGTTTTCAAATTCTTTGTGGATCTGTGTAATCTGAGGGAAATATGTGTCTCTAATATGGTCATACATTTGGCAGGAGTTTAGGAAGTGCAGATCAGTTTCCACCTCATTTTGCGGGCCGTGTGCATGTAGCCTGTCTTCTCTTGAGAGCCCGGTCTGCCTACGGAGGCCTTTCTCAATAGCAAGGGTATGCTCACTAAGTCTGTACATAGTTAAAGCTTTCCTTAAGTTTGGGTCAGTCACAGCGGTCAGGTATTCTGCCACTGTGTACTCTTTGTTTAGGGCCAAATAGCATTCTAGTTTGCTCTGTTTTTTTGTTAATTATTTTCAATGTGTCAAGTCATTATCTTTCTCTCTATCTCTCTCTCTCTCTTTCTCTCACTCTCTCACTCACTCTCTTTCTCACTCTCTCGCACAATGTGAATAGTTTTCTTCTGAAAGGTTTTTCTTTCCTGTGAGAAAGATGTGTAGGTGTGTTTATAGACAGCTACCCATACCCCTTGTATTATCTGTGATCTAAATAATGTGATGAACAGACCACCTTGTGGTTAACCCCAACAACAGGCGTGCTTGATGATGACTAACTAAGGGAGATGCAAGGTGGCCACCAACACCAACATGCCTACTGCACTTCATCATGGTATTTGTGTTACTTCTGTTTCACAGGCAACATGCACAACCAGAGTCAACGTGTTATGAACATTATGAGGATGAAAGACTTTTCAGAAAGTTACATTTTGGATCAATCAAATCACATGATCAGTTATCTTCTCTGCTGAAAAAAAGATATCCCGTAAAAAAAATGTCTAAATGCAGCTTTTCTTTGTACGGACCTATAAAGGGGAAGATTAGGCAGGGAACCCCACATAAGTGTTTGACACTAAAGTTGACATGGTTTCCCCTCGCGTGTGTCATCGTTGCTCTTTCTGTCTCGGAAAGCCGTTGGGCAGATATGCAAAAACAGGCGTTAGGGGTGAAGGAGTAGGGGTGAAAGGGAAACCACTGGACCATTCAGATGGTTGAGTGTCCCTCTCACCCACCCACCCACTCTCTTAGTAAAATTAAAAAAACATCAGGCATAGTGCAGAACGAATGATTGGTCAAGACTCTCCATACTACAGTACAGTATGTCTTCTCAACACAATGGAGGTTCATTTAAAGGGCCAATGCAGACGTTTTTATATCAATATCTAATCATTTATGTGTAACAATTAAGAACCTTACTGTAATAGTTTTCAATTAAAAAGGTCAAAAGACTATAAAATATTATTCAAAGAATTTAGCTAGGACTGTCTGGGAGTGGTCTAAGTGGGGAGGGGGGAAAAACTGTTATTGGCAGAGAAGTTTGGAACTCTTGTTGTGATTGATCTATTAACCCTTGTGTAGTCTTAATAGTCTTAACATTCTATATACTCCCCTTGTCCTAAGGGTAAAAAATGATCCGCCTTCACTAAACCCCTAAAATAAAGCAGCTTAATTTAATTTTAAAACCCAAATCTATTTTGCATGAAGAAACAACCTGTCATTCATCACAAACTTTGTGAATATCGGTGTTTTTCCTCTTCACAATGTAGAAAGACTGCATTTCATCAGGGGACACCACTAATGTTTTTATTACAGCACACCTGTAATAATTGTTTTCTTTACTAAAGTAGAGGTTAATTATTATTATTATTAATATTGCTAAAAGTACTGTTTAAGTGTCAACATCATATCAAATCAAATTTATTGGTCAAATACAAATGGTTATGTCACGCCCTGACCATAGAGAGCTTTTTATGTCTCTATTTTGGTTTGGTCAGGGTGTGAGTTGGGTGGGCATTCTATGTTCTTTTTTCTATGTTTTGTATTTCTTTGTTTTGGCCGGGTATGGTTCTCAATCAGGGACAGCTGACTATCGTTGTCTCTGATTGGGAACCATACTTAGGTAACTTTTCCCCACCGATGCTTTGTGGGTAGTTATTTTATGTTTTGTGTTTCTGCACCTGACAGAACTGTTCTTTGTCGTTTTGCTCTTTGTTATTTTGTTCAAGTGTTTTTTGAAAATAAATAATGAACACTTACCACGCTGTGCTTTGGTCCACTCCTTCTTCAACAGATGACCGTTACAGGTTAGCAGATGTTAATGCAAGTGTAGCAAAATGCTTGTGCTTTTAGTTCCGATCGTGCAGTAATATAAGTAATCTAACAATTTCACAACAACTACCTTATACACACAAGTGTAAAGGAATGAATATGTACATATAAATATATGGATGAGCGATGGCTGTGCGGCATAGGCAAGATGCAGTAGATGGTATAGATTACAGTATATACATATGAGATGAGTAATGTAGGGTATGTAAACATTATATAAAGTGGCATTGTTTAAGTGACTAGTGATACATTTATTACATCCAATTATCAATTATTAAAGTGGCTAGAGATTGAGTCTGTATGTTGGCAGCAGCCACTCAATGATGGCTGTTTAACAGTCTAATGGCCTTGAGATATAAGCTGTTTTTAGTCTCTCGGTCCCAGCTTTGATGCACCTGTACTGACCTCACCTTCTGGATGATAACGGGGTGAACAGGCAGTGGCTCGGGTGGTTGTTGTCCTTGATGATCTTTATGGCCTTCCTGTGACATCGGGTGGTGTAGGTGTCCTGGAGGGCAGGTAGTTTGCCCCCGGTGATGCGTTGTGCAGATCTCACTACCCTCTGGAGAGCCTTACGGTTGTGGGCGGAGCAGTTCCCATACCAGGCAGTGATACAGCCCGACAGGATCCTCTCAATTGTGCATCTGTAAAAGTTTGTGAGTGTTTTTGGTGACAAGCCAAATTTCTTCAGCCTCCTGAGGTTGAAGAGGCACTGTTGCGCCTTCTTCACCACGCAGTCTGTGTGGGTGGACCATTTCAGTTTGTCCGTGATGTGTACGCCAAGGAACTTAAAACTTTCCACCTTCTCCACTACTGTCCCGTCGATGTGGAAAGGGGGGTGCGCCCTCTGCTGTTCCCTGAAGTCCACGATCATCTCCTTTGTTTTGTTGACGTTGAGTGTGAGGTTGTTTTCCTGACACCACACTCCGAGGGCCCTCACCTCCTCGCTGTAGGCCGTCTCGTCGTTGTTGGTAATCAAGCCTACCACTGTAGTGTCGTCTGCAAAATTGATGATTGAGTTGGAGGCGTGCATGGCCACACAGTCATGGGTGAACAGGGAGTACAGGAGAGGGCTGAGAATGCACCCTTGTGGGGCCCCAGTGTTGAGGATTAGTGGGGTGGAGATGTTGTTTCCTGCCCTCACCACTTGGGAGCGGCCCATCAGAAAGTTCAAGACCCTGTTGCACAGTGCGGGGTTGAGACCCAGGGTACTATGGAGTTAAATGCTGCGCTGTAATCGATGAACAGCATTCTTACATAGGTATTCCTCCTGTCCAGATGGGTTAGGGCAGTGTGCAGTGTGATTGTGATTGCGTTGTCTGTGGACCTATTGGGGCGGTAAGCAAATTGGAGTGGGTCTAGGATGGAGGGTAGGGTGGAAGGTATATGATCCTTGACTAGTCTCTCAAAGCACTTCATGATGACGGAAGTGAGTGCTACGGGGCGATAGTCATTTAGCTCAGTTACCTTAGCTTACTTAGGAACAGGAACAATGGTGGCCCTCTTGAAGCATGTGGGGACAACAGACTGGGATAGGGATTGATTGAATATGTCCGTAAACACACCAGCCAACTGGTCTGTGCATGCTCTGAGGAAGCGGATAGGGATACCATCTGGACCGGCAGCCTTGTGAGGGTTAACACATTTAAATGTTTTACTCACGTTGGCTGCGGTGAAGGAGAGCCCGCAGGTTTTGTTAGCGGGCCGTGTCAGTGGCACTGTATTATCCTCAAAGCGAGCAAAGAAGTTGTTTAATTTGTCTGGGAGCAAGACATCGGTGTCTGCGGCGGGGCTGGTTTTCTTTTTGTAGTCCGTGATTGATTGTAGACCCTGCCTTTTACATTTTTTAGCAAGAGATAGCACTTGTATAGCCTAAGAAAGTAGCAGGAATGGGCAGAAAGTAGATTTGAATGCATTTTATTGAAGGGAAACAAGTCTTCAAATCAAATGTATTTATATAGCCTTTCGTACATCAGCTGATATCTCAAAGTGCTGTACAGAAACCCAGCCTAAAACCCCAATCAGCAAGCAATGCAGGTGTAGAAGCACGGTGGCTATGAAAAACTCCTTAGAAAGGCCAAAACCAACTAGAAACCTAGAGAGGAACTAGGCTATGAGGGGTGGCCAGTCCTCTTCTGGCTGTGCCGGGTGGAGATTATAACAGAACATGGCCAAGACGTTCAAATGTTCATAAATGACCAGCATGGTCAAATAATAATAATCACAGTAGTTGCCGAGGGTGCAACAGGTCAGCACCTCAGGAGTAAATGTCAGTTGGCTTTTCATAGCCGATCATTGAGAGTATCTCTACCGCTCCTGCTGTCTCTAGAGAGTTGAAAACAGCAGGTCTGGGACAGGTAGAACTTCCGGTGAACAGGTCAGGGTTCCATAGCTGCAGGCAGAACAGTTGAAACTGGAGCAGCAGCACGGCCAGGTGGACTGGGGACAGCAAGGAGTCATCATGTCAGGCATGGTCCTAGGGCTCAGGTCCCCCGAGAGAGAGAGAGGGAGAGAGAGAAAGAAAGAAAAAAAGAGAGAAATAGAGGGAGAATTAGAGAGAGCATACTTAAATTCACACAGGACACTGGAGAAATACTCCAGATATAACAGACTGACCCTAGCCCCCTGACACATAAACTACAGCAACATGAATACTGGAGGCTGAGACAGGAGGGGTCAGGAGACACTGTGGCTCCATCCGATGATATCCCCCGGCAGGGCCAAACAGGCAGGATATAACCCCACCCGCTTTGCCAAAGCACAGCCCCCACACCACTAGAGGGATATCTTCAACCACCAACTTACCATCCTGAGAGAAGGCGGAGTATAGCCCACAAAGATCTCCGCCACGGCACAACCCAAGGGGGGGCGCCAACCCGAACAGGAAGATCACGTCAGTGACTCAACCCACTCAAGTGACGCACCCCTCCTAGGGATGTCATGGAAGAGCACCAGTAAGCCAGTGACTCAGCCCCTGTAATAGGCTTAGAGGCAGAGAATCCCAGTGGAGAGAGGGGAACCGGCCAGGCAGAGACAGCAAGGATGATTCGTTGCTCCAGTGCCTTTCCATTCACCTTCACACTCCTGGGCCAGACTACACTCAATCATAGGACCTACTGAAGAGATGAGTCTTCAATAAAGACTTAAAGGTTGAGACCGAGTCTGCGTCTCTTACATGGGTAGGCAGACCATTCCATAAAAATTGAGCTATAGGAGAAAGCCCTGCCTCCAGCTGTTTGCTTAGAAATTCTAGGAACAATTAGGAGGCCTGCGTCTTGTGACCGTAGCGTACGTGTAGGCATGTACGGCAGGACCAAATCAGAAAGATAGGTAGGAGCAAGCCCATGTAATGCTTTGTAGGTTAGCAGTAAAACCTTGAAATCAGCCCTTGCCTTAACAGGAAGCCAGTGTAGGGAGGCTAGCACTGGAGTAATATGATCAAATCTGTTGGTTCTAGTCAGGATTCTAGCAGCCGTATTTAGCACTAACTGAAGTTTATTTAGTGCTTTTTCCGGGTAGCCGGAAAGTAGAGCATTGCAGTAGTCTAACCTAGAAGTAACAAAAGCATGGATACACTTATCTGCATCAATTTTGGACAGAAAATGTCTGATCTTTGCAATGTTATGCAGATGGAAAAAAGCTGTCCTTGAAACAATCTTGATATGTTCGTCAAAAGAGAGATCAGGGTCCAGAGTAACGCTGAGGTCCTTCGCAGTTTTATTTGAGACGACTGTACAACCATCAAGATAAATTGTCAGATTCAACAGAAGATCTCTTTGTTTCTTGGGACCTAGAACAAGCATCTCTGTTTTGTCCGAGTTTAAAAGTAGAAAGTTTGCAGCCATCCACTTCCTTTCGTCTAAAACACAGGCTTCCAGTGAGGGCAATTTTGGGGCTTCACCATGTTTCATTGAAATGTTCAGCTGTGTGTCATCCGCATAGCAGTGAAAGTTAACATTATGTTTTCGAATGACATCCCCAAGAGGTAAAATATATAGTGAAAACAATAGTGGTCCTAAAACGGAACCTTGAGGAACACCGAAATTTACAGTTGATTTGTCAGAGGACAAACCATCCACAGAGACAAATTGGTATCTTTCCGACAGATAAGATCTAAACCAAGCCAGAACTTGTCCGTGTAGACCAAATTGGGTTTCCAATCTCTCCAAATGAATGTGGTGATCAATGGTATCAAAAGCAGCACTAAGGTCTAGGAGCACGAGGACAGATGCAGAGCCTCGGTCTGACGCCATTAAAAGGTAATTTACTACCTTCACAAGTGCAGTCTCAGTGCTATGATTGGGTCTAAAACCAGACTGAAGCATTTCGTATACATTGTTTGTCTTCAGGAAGGCAGTGAGTTGCTGCGCAACAACTTTTTCCCAAAAAATTGAGAGGAATGGGAGATTCGATATAGGCCGATAGTTTTTTATATTTTCTGGGTCGAGGTTTGGCTTTTTCAAGAGAGGCTTTATTACTGCCACTTTTAGTGAGTTTGGTACACATCCGGTGGATAGAGAGCCGTTTATTATGTTCAACATAGGAGGGCCAAGCACAGGAAGCAGCTCTTTCAGTAGTTTAGTTGGAATAGGGTCCAGTATGCAGCTTGAAGGTTTAGAGGCCATGATTATTTTCATCATTGTGTCAAGAGATATAGTACTAAAACACTTGAGTGTCTCCCTTGATCCTAGGTCCTGACAGAGTTGTGCAGACTCAGGACAACTGAGCTTTGGAGGAATACGCAGATTTGAAGAGGAGTCCATAATTTGCTTTCTAATGATCATGATCTTTTCCTCAAAGAAGTTTATGAATGTATTACTGCTGAAGTGAAAGCTATCCTCTCTTGGGGAATGCTGCTTTTTAGTAAGATTTGCGTCAGTATCAAAAATACATTTTGGATTGTTCTTATTTTCCTCAATTAGGTTGGAAAACTAGAATGATCGAGCAGCACTTTGATACTGCACGGTACTGTCTTTCCAAGCTAGTCGGAAGACTTCCAGTTTGGTGTGGCGCCATTTCCGTTCCAATTTTCTGGAAGCTTGCTTCAGAGCTCGGGTATTTTCTGTATACCAGGGAGCTAGTTTCTTATGACAAATGTTTTTAGTTTTTAGGGTTGCAACTGCATCTAGGGTATTGCGCAAGGTTAAATTGAGTTCTTCAGTTAGGTGGTTAACTGATTTTTGTCCTCTGACGTCCTTGGGTAGGCAGAGGGAGTCTGGAAGGGCATCAAGGAATCTTTGGGTTGTCTGAGAATTTATAGCACGACTTTTGATGCTCCTTGGTTGGGGTCTGAGCAGATTATTTGTTGCGATTGCAAACGTAATAAAATGGTGGTCCGATAGTCCAGCATTATGAGGAAAAATATTAAGATCCACAACATTTATTCCATGGGACAAAACTAGGTCCAGAGTATGACTGTGGCAGTGAGTAGGTCCGGAGACATGTTGGACAAAACCCACTGAGTCGATGATGGCTCCGAAAGCCTTTTGGAGTGGGTCTGTGGACTTTTCCATGTGAATATTAAAGTCACCAAAAATTGGAATATTATCTGCTATGACTACAAGGTCCAATAGGAATTCAGGGAACTCAGTGAGGAATGCTATATATGGCCCAGGAGGCCTGTAAACAGTAGCTATAAAAAGTGATTGAGTAGGCTGCATAGATTTCATGACTAGAAGGTCAAAAGACGAAAACGTCTTTATTTTTTTGTAAATTGAAATTTGCTATCGTAAATGTTAGCAACATCGCCGCCTTTGTCACGCCCTGGCCTTAGTATTCTTTGTTTTCTTTATTATTTTAGTTAGGTCAGGGTGTGACATGGGGAATGTTTATGTTTTGTTGGTTTTGGGTGTTGTTTATGGTAAAGGGGTTGTGTATAGTATATGGGTTTGTGTGGAGTACATGTTTCTAGTGTTGTCTATGTATGTTTAGTTGTCTAGGAGAGTCTATGGTTACCTGAATGAGTTCCCAATTAGAGACAGCTGATTTCGGTTGTCTCTGATTGGGAGCCTTATTTAGGGTAGCCATAGGCTCTCATTGGTTGTGGGTAATTGTCTATGTAGAACGTTTGTAGCCTGTATGTATGTGCACAACGTTTGTAGCTTCACGATCGTTTTCTTGTTTTGTTAGTTTGTATAGAGTTTTGTGTCGTGTTCATCTTCGTGGTGTTAATAAAAGAAGATGGCTTATTTTCCAACTGCTGCATTTTGGTCCGTCAATCCGCCACACGATCGTGACAGAATTACCCACCATAGGACCAAGCGGCATGGAAGGCGGCAACAGGACCTACCTAGACAGGATTTCTGGAGATGGGAGGAAATTCTAGACGGGAGAGGACCCTGGTCACAGCCAGGGGAATATCACTGCCCCAAGGCAGAGATAGAGGCAGCACGGCGACACGGGAGGAAGCCCAAGAGACAGCACAAATTTTTTTTGGGAGGGGGGCACTTGGAGCAGTCGGCGAAGTTGAGGGGTGAGTCTGAGTGTGTCGAGGAGTTATTGGACAGATTGGAGGAGAGTGAACGAAGGGGAGATTATGAGACATTCGAAGAGTTGTTGACGAAATTGGAGGACAGTGAAGAGAGAGAGCTGTTGGTTTGGCAGAGTATGCAATGCATTCTTCCTGAGGAGCGTATTAGCTGTCCGATGCCACCTGTGTCAGTTTCTCGTACTCAGCCTGAAACTCGTGTTAAAGTTCCGGAAGATTTGATGCCGGCTATACACACCAGGTCTCCAGTACACCTTCACAACCCGGTGTGTCCTGTTCCTACTTTTTGCACTCATCCTGAGATGCATGTCCCCAGCCCTGTACCACTAGTTCCGGCACCAAGCACTAGGTCTAAGGTGCGTCTCCAGAGCCCTTTACGCACTGTTCCTGCTCTCCGCACTAGCTTTGAGGTGCGTGTTTCCAGCCCATTACCACCAGTGCCTACACCACGCATCAAGCTTCCTGGGTGTCTCCAGAGCCCTGTTGTTCCTCCACGTACTAGCCCTGTGGTGCGTGTCTCCAGCACATTACCACCAGTGCCTACACCACGCACCAAGCCCTCTGTGTGTTTCCAGAGTCCTGTACACACTGTTCCTTCTCCCCGTACTCGCCCTTATGTGCGGGTCCTCAGCCCGGTACCACCAGTACCGGTACCACGCACAAGGCCTATAGTACGCCTTGAGAGTCCAGTGTGCCCTGTTGCTGCTCCCCGCATTAGCCCTGAGATGCGTGTCCCCAGTCCGGTACCACCAGTTCCGGCCCCACGCACTAGGCCTAATGTGCGTCCCCAGGGTCCAGTATGCCCTGTTCCTGCTCCCCGCACTAGCCCTGAGATGCGTGTCCCCAGCCCGGTACCACCAGTTCCGGCACCACGCACTAGGCCTAATGTGCGCTCCCAGGGTCCAGTATGCCCTGTTCCTGCTCCCCGCACTAGCCCTGAGATGCGTGTCCCCAGCCCGGTGCCACCAGTCCCGGCACCACGCACCAGGCCTACAGTGCGCCTCAGCTGGCAGGAGTCTGCCGTCTGCACAGCGATGACTGAACTGCCCGTCTGCCAAGCGCCATCTGAGCCATCCGTCTCCCCAGCGCCATCTGAGCCATCCGTCTCCCCAGCGCCATCTGAGCCATCCGTCTGCAATGAGCCTGCAAAGCCGCCCGTCTGCCATGAGCCTGCAAAGCCGCCCGTCTGCCATGAGCCCACTGAGCCGTCCGCCAGACAGGAGCCGCTAGAGCCGCCAGCCAGACAGGAGCCGCTAGAGCCGTCCGTCAGACAGGATCTGCCAGAGCCGCCAACCAGACAGGATCTGCCAGAGCCGCCAACCAGACAGGATCTGCCAGAGCCGCCAACCAGACAGGAGCAGCCAGATCCGTCGGCCAGCCATGAGCAGCCAGATCCGTCAGCTAGCCATGAGCAGCCAGATCCGTCAGCTAGCCATGAGCAGCCAGATCCGTCAGCTAGCCATGAGCAGCCAGATCCGTCAGCTAGCCATGAGCAGCCAGATCCGTCAGCTAGCCATGAGCAGCCAGATCCGTCAGCTAGCCATGAGCAGCCAGATCCGTCAGCTAGCCATGAGCAGCCAGATCCGTCAGCTAGCCATGAGCAGCCAGATCAGTCAGCCAGCCATGAGCAGCCAGATCCGTCAGCCAGCCATGAGCAGCCAGATCCGTCAGCCAGCCATGAGCAGCCAGATCAGTTAGCCAGCCATGAGCAGCCAGATCCGTTAGCCAGCCATGAGCAGCCAGATCTGTCAGCCAGCCATGGGCCGTCCCTCAGTCCGGAGCTGCAGTCCCTCAGTCCGGAGCTGCAGTCCCTCAGTCCGGAGCTGCCATTCCTCAGTCCGGAGCTGCCCCTTACCCTGGAGCTGCCCCTTACCCTGGTGCTGCCCCTTACCCTGGTACTGCCCCTTACCCTGGTACTGCCCCTGATCCTGGTACTGCCCCTTACCCTGGTACTGGCCCTTAGTCCGGAGCTGTCCCTTAGTCCGGAACTGCCCCTTAATGCAGTGGGGTTAATGTGGAGAGGGGTCATTTTGAAGAAACTAAGGAGGTGGTTAGGGACTGTGGTGAAGTGGGGACCACGACCAGAGCCGGAGCCGCCACCGTGGAGGGGAGCCCACCCAGACCCTCCCCTAGACTGTGTATGGTGCGCCCGGAGTTCGCGCCTCAAGGGGGGGGTTATGTCACGCCCTGGCCTTAGTATTCTTTGTTTTCTTTATTATTTTAGTTAGGTCAGGGTGTGACATGGGGAATGTTTATGTTTTGTTGGTTTTGGGTGTTGTTTATGGTAAAGGGGTTGTGTATAGTATATGGGTTTGTGTGGAGTACATGTTTCTAGTGTTGTCTATGTATGTTTAGTTGTCTAGGAGAGTCTATGGTTACCTGAATGAGTTCCCAATTAGAGACAGCTGATTTCGGTTGTCTCTGATTGGGAGCCTTATTTAGGGTAGCCATAGGCTCTCATTGGTTGTGGGTAATTGTCTATGTAGAACGTTTGTAGCCTGTATGTATGTGCACAACGTTTGTAGCTTCACGATCGTTTTCTTGTTTTGTTAGTTTGTATAGAGTTTTGTGTCGTGTTCATCTTCGTGGTGTTAATAAAAGAAGATGGCTTATTTTCCAACTGCTGCATTTTGGTCCGTCAATCCGCCACACGATCGTGACAGCCTTTGCGGAATGCGCGGGGGATATGGTCACTAGTGTAACCAGGAGGTGAGGCCTCATTTAACACAGTAAATTCATCAGGCTTAAGGCATGTTTCAGTCAGGCCAATCACATCAAGAATATGATCAGTGATTAGTTCATTGACTATAACTTCCTTGGAAGTGAGGGATCTAACATTAAGTAGCCCTATTTTGAGATGTGAGGTATCACGATCTCTTTCAATAATGGCAGGAATGGAGGAGGTCTTTATTCTAGTGAGATTGCTAAGGCCATGTTTAGTTTTGCCCAACCTAGGTCGAGGCACAGACACGGTCTCAATGGGGATAGCTGAGCTGACTACACTGACTGTGCTAGTGGCAGACTCCACTAAGCTGGCAGGCTGGCTAACAGCATGCTGCCTGGCCTGCACCCTATTTCATTGTGGAGCTAATAAACTTTTTTTGTCAACAAAAAAAAACATTCTTGTTTCTCTTTGGGAGGTAAGAAACTAGAGTGGTGGTGGGGGTGAAGGCAAACTTTGATGAGAAGGCCTCTCTCCCCCTTGATGTGAGGAATGCAGGGGGGAGCTCAGGCTTGTTCTTTCTAACTGTGCCAACCATGGTGATCTTCCTCTTCAGGAGCTGCTGGCTGAGTTCATAAGAGGTGAAGATATTGTCACATGTGATATTGTGCCCCCTCAGTACATCTGTCACATCAAGCACAACCCGCATCCCCTGGTTCTTCTCCGGGCCTCCACTGGTCGGCTTCCCTGTGTAGACTTGCATCTTCCAAGCGTAGCTGGATTGTGCGTCACAGTCCACCCATATCTTGATGCCATACTTTGCTGGGTTGCTGGGCATATACTGCCGGAAAGGACAGCGACCTTTTGATAAAATAGATTACTATCAGTAATTAGTATCAGTATCACAGTTTACAATCACATAAATCAATGATATTACAGGAATACATAATAGAATGAACAGTGAAAATCACTTACATTACAGATATGAAAATACAAGTTTACCTCTGAATGGAACCAGTTGCTCATCCACTGTTACTTCAGGCCCAGGTTTGTAGAGGTATGGCAGACGCTCCACCCACTTCTCCCAAACCTCTCTTATGGCCGCCAGTTTGTCTCTCACACGTCTTGCAGGTCTTGACTCATGGTTATCAAATCGTAGCATTCTTGAGAAAGTGGGAAAGACTTTCAGTGGCATCGTGGCATGGGAAATCACCCTTCCACTCTCTGCATCCCAGAAACTACATGTAGCCTCGCCTCAGGACCTACACACACCGCTAAGATTAGCAGCCCTATGTAGGCACGCAGGTCAATCTCGTCCATCCTTTTCCAGTTGTCTCCATATTTATGGAAACCCTCCAAATTTGTCATCTCCAGGAGGATTTTTTCAGGCGATGTCCTGGGCATGGGAAACTGCATGTCTTGTGGGCCCTGTGGTCATCCTTATGACATTTTGTGCTGCCATGCTGCCCTGGTTGTCATATGGTGACAAGGACCATGTTATTTTGCTGTTCTTTGATAAAATTGTCTCTCTTTCAGATTGGGGGATTTCTTCTTCATCTGAAGATGATGCATCGTGCTCTGGGTTGTATTCTTCCTCATCTTCTTCAGACACCTCCTCCTCTTCTAAATCATTGTTCTATTGTTCCTCCTGGACATCTGAAAAAATCTGATCTACGACCTGTTGGGCACTGAAACGTGCAGTCATGGCTTCAGCAAAGAGAGAACTGGGGGGACTGTCATCTGCACCACCTTTATAGCCTCTGACTGCATTCTCCATTAGTAAACAATGCTTTCAATACATTTTTATTTTGTCTGAAATGTTGTTTATTTTGTCAGATTTTTTATTTATTTTGTCTGTGAACTTCCGTCATGTGTGGGGTCGTGGAGGGGAGATGCTGCACATGCCCAGTAAAGTTTTGTCTTAGTTCAATCAGTAGCACACATAATCTCAATATCTCGTGTGTGTGTGTGTGTGTGTGTGTGTGTGTGTGTGTGTGTGTGTGTGTGTGTGTGTGTGTGTGTGTGTGTGTGTGTGTGTGTGTGTGTGTCTTTGTGGTTTGTGTGGTGTGTAAATAATTTTATAACTGCCGGGTCTAAAATGACCCTAAGACAATCTTTGTACCCTGGTGGTGTACAGCGTACATGGGAATATGAACAAAGGCGATGTTTCACTTTTTCTAATGTTGGGGTCACTCTAGGAAAAGTCATCCAATTTCAAGTTGAAAAAATATCATTTAGGAGGTTTTCTCTGCTGTTAAACATAAGGGTTAAGTAATTTACCACCTGGTCCCCAGGCAAGCCGAAACTCCACCCATGCAAAACCGTGTTAGGTCCTGTATTTTCAACCAGCAAATATCAGGAAATAACACTGATCAAATGTATTCACCCTTTTACAGTGTTAGTTTCATCAGCTGTACAATATGATACAAACTGAATTTTGACTGAACTGGTCCTTTAATCAACATAAATATCTTTGAAAAACAGAGCCTTAAAATTCCAAGCTTCACTACTGTATAACGTACTACTAAAGATGCTGCATGCATTGTAAAGAGTGCAAGATCTGACCATTGACCCCACTGTAGTAACCTACATGTCTATATCATTCATTTATCATATTTTTCACATCAGCCATCTCACACGCACATGAAATGCAGCACCATCAGGCTAATGCGTGTGCTATTTCAGGTAGACAGGTTTTAGCTTGGTTCTATGTTGTTACAGCCTCTCCAGCCTCTCTAGCGTTCAAAATCCTGTCAAAGCTAAACTAAGTGCAAATGGTTTTCTCTGAGCACTGTACTTCAGCCCATTACAACATTTCAGTAACCTGCAACTGTGATGTGAGTGGGAAAAAAATAATACATGTTTGGGCCTTTTAGAATAAGATCAAAAATATGATTAAAGAGATTACTCTGGTATAACCTGTGTGTAGCTACATTTCAAACTGTCAGTCTTAGCCTAACACATTATTTTGAAATGAGATTATCAACCAAGATCAATAACTTGCCAGTTCAACTCTGTATACTGTACTAACCAATCATATATCACGGATGCTCCCATGACAGACCAATCAGGGCCAGATGAGGTTAAGAGGAGGGACTGAGAAGAGAGAAGAGGTAACCACCCTTTCCCTTACCTAAACTGACACCCAGCCAACCCTGTCATTCAACAGCCAGGTCACAATGCCTATAGGGTCAACACTCTCCACAGTGGGTGGGTTGAGTCACTCGTGAACTGGTGAGTCTCTCCATCGCACCGAACACCTCTGCTTTACTACACTTTCCGTCCCTGCATGGTCTCCCAAGCCATTCTGCTCAATTTTACAAATTTTCTCTCTCTTTCTTTCTATCTATCTTTCTTTCTCTCTCTCACTCACTCTTTCTCTCTAACTCGTTCTCTTCACTATCTCCTCTCTGTTGATCCTGTCATCTAGCTGGTGTCTCTGTGGTTTTTAGCTTCAAAAGGTTCCTCGCATGCAGCTCCAGCCTTTACATGTGAGTAGAGGAGAGGCCCTCTGGTTTTTCATGTGTTGTCAGAGGATGTTGAAGGTATGTCAGTGCACACTAGGTTTTCCCCTTAGCTTTATGGGCTATTGAGGACATGTAGATTTGCTTGTGGTAATATTGAGGCCTGCATACTGTAGGCCTAATGTCTGTATATAGCCCGCTACTGTATGTGTGATGTTCAGTAATCATATCGCCATCAGTTCCTGATTTATGATGGTACTGTTCTATATGCGTATAGCCAGGGAAAATCTACTCATTCAACTTTGTGGATCGATTAGTTTGTATGGATGGTTACATTGATAGTGGATCAAGCTGTTGTTAAAGGTTCTGCATGTAACATTTCTACCTGCAAATGTCAATAATAATAATGCATTTTACTTCTATAGCACATGTCAGTATCAGTAAAGGAACATACAGTCGTGACTTAAATTATTAGCCCCCTGATAAAGATTAGCAAAAAAGACTATTAGATAAATAGTTCAAGCTATGCTGAAAAGATTAGAACATGGTATTATTTTTACTAATACAATTGCTCAGAGAAAGATATTTTGTTTAACAACTAATATTTTCTTTCTAAAAAAGATAGGGGTCCAAATTATTGGCACCCCTGTTTTCAATACTCCGGCACCCTCCCTTTGTGAGGATAATGGCTCTGAGTGTTTTTCTAAAATGTTTTATGAGACTGGAGAACACATTGGGAGGGATCTTAGACAACTCCACCATACGGAATCTTTCCAGATCAATGATATCCTTCGTCTGTGCTTATGGAGTGAGGGCTCTCTTCAATTCAAACCACTGGTTTTCAATGGTGTTCAAGTCCGGAGACTGAGATGGCCATTGCAAAATTTTAATTTTGCAGTCAATTAACCATTTCTTTGTGGAATTTTATGTGTGCTTGGAGTTATTGTGCTATGGCTAGATGACATGAAATTAGACATCTCTGGAAACGCAAGAAGGATGTGATAAACAGAAAAGAACCGCATACCTACAGTAAAATATGGAGGTGGATCTTTAATGTTATGGGGCTATTTTGCTTCCACTGGTCCTGGGGCCCTTGTTAAGGTCAATGGCATCATGAAATTTACCCAGTACCAGGACATTTTACACAAAATCCAGGTTGCCTCTGACAGGAGGTTGAAACTTGGCCAGAGGTGAATTGTCCAGCAAGACAATAACTCCAATCCCACATCAAATTCCACAAAGAAATGGGTCATTGACCACAAAATCAACATTTTGCAATGACCACCTCAGACTTGAACACCATTGAAATCTGTGGTTTGAATTGAAGAGGGCCCTCACTCCATAAACGCAGACGAAGGATATCAATGATCTGGAAAGATTCTGTACGTAGGTGTTGTCTAAGATTCCTCCCAATGTGTTCTCCAATCTCATAAAACATTTTAGAAAAAGGTTCAGTGCCGTTATCCTCACAAAGAGAGGATAATACTTCTGATCCCTATCTTTTCAAGGGGGAAAGTATTTATTGTTAAACAAAATCTCTTTCTGTGAGCAAAATTGCATTAGTAGAAAATAATATAATGTCCCCCTTTTTTCAGCATACAATATAGCTCAGTATTTCTATTATGTATTTTATACAGTATTTACTGCTCATCTTTTTCAAGGGTGACAATCATTTCTGTCATGACTTTATTTTAAAAAATGCACTCATACAATTCTCTAGTATACAGTAAATAGTCAAATTAATGTCAGTGAATACGTTCTATAAATTTGCACCCTATAAAGTATTACTGTACCAACAAAAATAGGGATAAAGTGATGCTGGAAATTGTACGATAACTGCTAATCTGTAGTTTCACTTTCGCATGAACTTCATTGCTATTTTCGAGAAGGGTGGTCAATTTAATTTAATTAAATTAACTTAAAGCAGTTGCTTCTCAATAATAAGAAATTCGAAAATTTGATTGTGGGATCCCTCATGTTGTGTAGAGAAAGTTTAGCAAAAACATTTAAATCAGAATATGATGATTTCTATGATCTGTTTTGTCCCCACCAATAACCAGCGTTATTTAGCATTGAATGATTGGCCTTTGTGTGTGTGTCTTGGCAGGGAAAATGTATTCCACATTTGTGGACAATGTGAAGCCATTATGTGGTGCATAATGTGGGGGGTGACGCAACGCAGACATGACGCAACATGGAGCCATGGTATATTGGCCATACACCATAAACCCATGAGGTGCCTTATTGCTATTATAAACTGTTTGCAAACGTAATTAGAACAGTCAAAATAAATATTTTGTCATATATACCACAGCTAAGGGCTGTTCTTGGGCATGAGAGATTAAGCATCAATTACAGTAACGATGACATTAAAGTGCTGTCATTTCAGTACCGGTATGTCTACTCTCGATCTTATCGACTGTCGCCGTCGGCCGATAGAAATGGAGTTACTGTACTGAGCAGAGGTTACTGTGCCAAAGTGCTCCATGGGACAGTTCTCTCAGAGACAGGTCAGCTGGAGGAGCAGAACAGAGGATACACAACCACACATCACTGACCACTTGGATATTTTAATGAAGGGGGTTTTAATTAGTTAAAAAATAAAGTCGATTTTAAGCTGTTTTGCAGTAGTGTAAGCAAGTCGGGTTTTTTTTGTATCTGTACTTCACTATTTATATTTTTGACTACTTTTACTTTTACTCCACTACAATCCTTAAGAAAATATGTACGGTTTACTCCCATACATTTTTCCTGACACCGAAAAGTACTCGTTATATTTCAAATGCTCAGGCGGTACAGCTATATGGTCCAATTCACGCATCTATTAATATAACACGTTGTCATTCCTACTGCCTCTGATCTGGCTGACTAAACGCAACTACTGCATGTGTAAATGATGTCTGTGTGTTGGAGCATGCCCCTGGCTGTCCGTAAATAAGAAAACCAAGAAATTCTTGCCACCTGGTTTGCTTAATAAAAGGAATTTTATGTACAGCATTTATTTTTACTTTTAACGTTCACTCAAGTTTAACAATTTAGTACTTTTTCCACCATTGTAATTAAGTACCTTTAAAACCAGATACTTTTAGACTTTTACTCAAGTAGTATTTTACTGGATGGCTTTCACTTTTACTTAAGTCATTTTCTATTAATGTATCTTTACTTTTACTCAAGCATGACAATTGAGTACTTTTTTCACCACTGCTGTTTAGTAGGATTGTGTACAATATAGTACAGAACTGCGGTTAACCCACTTTTGTAAATAGATGTGACCCGTTTCTTTTCGACACAATCCTGTCATATCAAGACTCACTACTGCATGTTACAATAGCACAACTTGATTTATACCACATACAGCACACTGTTACAACTGTAGATGCCTATCTAAACCAAATTACAGTACACTATATGTTATTGTTGATCAAACAAACTTGTCGTCTGTCTGTGAAGCCTGTGTGTACTGGCATTAGTCATAGTGTCATATTCTTAGGAGGTTTGTGGCTTCTGAGCGTATAGCTGAGAGATGAATTTCAAAGCTGACATGAAACATAACATTTCCACACGTCAACCAGACATACAGCCTCCGCCACTTATTTTTACTACAGTGGTCAGATATAAGACGTGTTAAAAACATCTGTGAAATATGCTGTACTTCATCAACCACAGAATTGACATAGACCTTTTAAGCCCCAGATTGCTAAACAAGGACTTCAGGGGAAATGGACTTAAAGATAATATCATGAATGGATATAATTTCATACGACATGTTCTTGAGATTTATTTCACTTCATGCTGCAGACTGTGAAATGCCACTCAATATTTATTGATATGTAACATAATCGACATATCAATTGCTTCTGTAATGTTGAACTTTTTAAGTCATTCTTGAATTGTGTCAGTCCCTTTCGGGCTATGAATTTCCAAAACCCTAGTAACCAACAGCACGTTATCAACCTAACCTACGTCAGCAGGTGATATGATCTGCCCTCTGAGTTTCCAACCCCCTCTTCTCTCACCCCTGATAGCTTGAAAACATCCTAAACGTCTGGCGTCGATGGAAAAACACTAAGAACCAGAGGCGTGGGATATAATCTATTTATCACAAACCCAATATCTGCAATTTACCTATTTATACAAATACATTTTCCAACTTGCTATCTGACATTTTTTATTTCTCAGAAACATTACAAAAAAGGACCACATTTAGATAATTTCACTGTCTACTTTTTCCTATAGGTTGAATGGAGTTGTCTCAAACAGTTTCTAAACCATCTCCTCTTCACCTGCCCATCTCCTCTTCACCTGCCCATCTCCTCTTCACCTGCCCATCTCCTCTTCCCATCACACCTCCCTTCCTCCTCCAGACCTCTAAGATGATCCGAGTTCACAACACCCAGTACTCCCTCTTCCTGCGCCAGGCAGATGTCCTGCGTCGCTCGGGGACGCTGTGTGACGCTGTCATCTCAGTGGAGAGCCAGGTGTTCAGGGCCCATCGGCTGGTGCTGGCCTGCGCTAGCAAAACCCTGGAGCATCAGCTCACCCTGCAGGCTGCATACTCAGACCAGCCTGATCGCCTCGACCAACCTTACCACTGTAGTCTGGAGCTCCTCTCTCCACACACCTTCCAGCAGGTCCTGGACTTTGCATACGCCGAGACCCTGGAGGTCCCTGTGGATGATCTGCCCCAGCTTCTGAGGGCCGCCAAGCTCCTGGAGATGCATTCCCTGGAGGAGCAGTGTCGCAGCCAGCTGAAGAGAAATCTGGGGTGCCTGACGAGAGAGAGAAGAGAGTTGAGAGAAATAAGAGTGAGAGGAACAAAAGGAACTAGAGAAATTACAGAAATGAGAGAACTTCAGATAACAGAGGAGAGAGATGAGAAAGAATCCCTGAAAGGAAGTACCATTCCAGAAGAGGGGGATCCCCAGACAATTCCCTCCATTGATCTGGAGCCCCAGAGCAGCCCATTCACTGAGGACCCCACTCTTCCTGACACTAGGGATAACTCCTCTGGTTCATCACCCCCACAGAGAAAAAGGCCAAAGCCACTCACACCCACACTAGTGACCACCACACCGCCTCCATCCAGAGACAGTGTCATCGCCACCACTGCTGCCACCATCCAACCCCCTCCCCCTCCTCCCCCAGCGTCGAGGGTCATGTGGCAACAAGTCAACACCCTGAGGAAGATGGCCTTGAACTATAACGACATCCTAGCAGCCAGTTCCTCTTCCCTTCACCCCTCACAGCACCTGGTGACATACCCCTTCCACCTCTCCACTCCCCACATGTACCCCCTGCTAACGTCCTCACGCCCGCCCCAGGTCCACAGCGCCGTCCTGGGCTACCCGGGTATCCTGCATCCATACCACCACCCCCTGCTCTCTGGGTCTCGGGAGCTGGGGGACATCCTGACGCAAGGTTTACTGGGAAAAAGAGACCCGATGGATAAAGTGTTGATAGGTGGAGCACCAGGGGAAGGGCAAAGGTAAGACCACTCTGGAGGGGTTTTATACTACAGACGTTTTGGTCTTCATTCTTCTCCTTCTTTCCGTGTTCTCATTTCTACAATATAGGTCAGAATATCCCTAATTTGCTTACATTAAGTAGCACATATCGACACAGCTATCTGACTCATTGTTGTTTGGGTGGATCTGAGTGAAAGTTCTAGTCTCCTGTTCTTTCCTACAAGCAGAGTTTCCCCTGTCTCCAGTTAACCCTCTCCTGTCTGTCATATTCACATGATGTATATTATGGATGTAGATGGTCATTCATATTAGCTGTGTCCAAACCACAGAACAGCTGCTGAAGTCATGTTATGTGGTCTGTTCCTTGATGGTGGCATTACACACTATTTGGTTTATAGTTTTACAGTGAAGCTACTTCCTGTTTTCTAATGCAGAGACATGATGTACAGTATGGTGTAATTGGAAGGCTCTATAAAGCAGTTGTCTGCATAGTATCTAAAGGGGGAGCCCCCTTAGTTTCTCCCCTCCCTTGCAAATATCAACCATGAAAGACATTCAGATCCACTATAGATCGGTTACAAACTGTTTCAGTCCTGGTATAAGGTCCCCATAATGCACATTACACACACACACACACACACACACACACACACACACACACACACACACACACACACACACACACACACACACACACACACACACACACACACACACACACACACACACACACACACACACACACACACACACACACACACACACACACACACACACACACACACACACAGTAGTCTTAAAACTGTGTTTATGTGATCCTGTTTCAGTGTGGAAACTATCGGTCGTCAACATCTCTCTGACTTCCTCCTCCCTCCTGTTGCTGATCTCTGAGGTTTTTCTGATATCTCTGGCCATTTCATTTAGGTGGCGTAGAAAACCATCAAGCAGACTTTGTAGCAGATTTGTCACTTGTTTATTTTGGGGATTTTAGGGCCATGAAGAGCGTTACCACTTTTCCTTTAATCTCTGAAAAATCATTCACCTATGGTTTTTCAGTCTAGCTAACAAAGTGCGTCAGATGCTGTGGAAAGTCCCTTTTCTATGTGACACTAAACATACAGTACCATTGTAACGCCTGGCCTCTTCCTCAGAACCCCAACCTACGACAGTTGGGTGCTTACATTTGACATCAATAGACAGGTACACATAGCCTGTGGTTGGAGAGGCAGGGGAGAAGGACAGGATGTCTAAAGATGGTGTGCAAATCAATCTGCTTTGGCATGACACTCATTGCAACACATCAACTGGGTTATCTAATAGTGGTTCGGTGACCACCATGCTCACGTGTTTGCCTTACAATAGTTACATTGACTTGTCCTTTAAATTAAGTTTTATTTTAAACCTGTCTTCTATGGGGCCAGATACTCCCAGGAGTGTCCAGGAAGAACCCAGGACTGTCAGCACTGCAGCAAGGTCCTCCTGGGCAGCTCATGGCTGCAGGCCTCAACCACCAACCCCTCAGGTACTGTAAGGTCACAACATTCACTCAGTGCTTTTTCACTAGACCTCTAACTGGGGTACATTGCAAAAAGCATAATCTCAAAATGTGAATATTGTATTGGGAGCTGTACAGAAATAAGACGTGACTGTATTCTTAAAATTCTAATGGATACATTGCAGTGACATATCTAACAAAGTGTGACCCTTAACCTCTATCGTCATAGGGACAGAGCATATAGGAAACATGAGAGAGAGAGAGAAGAGTGCCTGAGGGAGAATGAGAGAGAAAGAGAGTAAGAGAGTGCGAAAGAGAGAGTGGGGGAGATAAAGGAGAGAGAAAGAGAGAGAGAGAAGCGTGTCTTAGGGAGAACGAGAGAGAAAGAGAGTGAAAGAGTGAGAGAGTGAGAGTGGGGGAGAGAGAAAGTAAGAGAGAGAGTGAGCGTGAGAGAGAGAGAAACAGACAGACAGACAGACAGACAAACAGACAGACAGACAGGCAGACAGACAGACAGACAGACAGACAGACAGACAGACAGAGTGAGTGAGTGAGTTGTGGCTTTGTGCTGGCGGTGCAGCAGTGCGGTAAGCTGGCAGAACAAACAGTACGTTCTGCAATGTGCTGGTGGTTTTGATACAATGCCAAAGGCAAAAAAGCTTACATCTTTTTTTCACTCTATGTAGGGTGGTCAAATCAGCCTCACATCTTTACAGTCTGTGTTTGTGTGATGGGGTTAGCACTGTCACTCGCTCGTTACAGTACGACTGAGAGACGCTATTCATGTGACTCAAGATTATCTCCACTGATTGTCTCCACCAAATTGAATGGACAGCCAAGAGTAACACATTATGAATAATGAGCGTTTCACTGACTTCAACTGGTCACTTTTATCAGGCTTGATCATTTTAGTCCCCATTAGTGGGATACTTACAAGCTTAGACATCAGAGGTTTGTGTGTTCTAAGCGAGAGGCCAAGGAAGGTTTGGACAGGAAGCTAATTGAGAACAGGCTGAATTGTAGCGAGAGAGGAGTGAACGCTTTATTGTGGTCTTGGTCCTTGCTCTCCCGCACCTCTCTCTCTCTCTCGCTCCCTCGCTCCCTCTCTCATCATCTCAATCTCCCCCCCCACCCCCCCCACCCCCACCCCCCCTCCCCACCCCTATTCAGCATCCTGTATGTGTTCTACAGGGCCCCATAGTAACTGTGTAAAACAGTATCACTAACTGCCACCAAAGGGCTAGAGAGATGACAGCTCTACTTCAGAATCACACCTCGGTCAGATTATAGAGAAATACAAAGGTACACGATGAGAGGAAACCAAGGTTCTTCTTGTCAATTTGAACCTTGTGAAAGGATGTGGTGTATTTATAGAACTATTTCTGGTAAAAGGAGGTCTTAGGTATCCTTATCTAGGTGTGTGACAAACACAATTAGGCTACATAACAGTTGTATAATACCATTTCATACAATACCCACTGTAATAAAATAAAAAAAGTAATCTTTGAATTTATCTTCACAAATGAAGACAACAAAAAATATTGAGTGAAGAAGGTTCCTGCTATGACAATAGTGAGCCTTTACAGTCATGAGTGTGACCCAAGTCCTACAATGATTACAATTATACCCCCACTCTCTCTTGTTGCTCTCTCCTCCCCAGGCTCAGGTGAGACTTCTCTGGGGTGTAAGTACTGTGATCGTGGCTTCAAGGTGGAGCGGTCACTGCCGTCCCACCGGCGAGATCAGGGAGGAGAGAAGCCCTACCAGTGTAAACGCTGCTCCAAGAGGTTCAGCCTCAAACACCAACTGGATACACACCACCGGGTACACACAGGTATTATATCCCCCTGTGTGTGTGTGTGTGTGTGTGTGTGTGTGTGTGTGTGTGTGTGTGTGTGTGTGTGTGTGTGTGTGTGTGTGTGTGTGTGTGTGTGTGTGTGTGTGTGTGTGTGTGTGTGTGTGTGTGTGTGTGTGTGTGTGTGTGTGTGTGTGTGTGTGTGTGTGTGTGTGGTTGGGGGTGTGGGTGTAGGCGTGGGTCTGTGTTTCAATGTGTCAGTTATTGTGTATGTGCTTGCCTGCTCACTCTCAATGTCAACCCCAGGAGAGAAGCCGTTTGAGTGCCGTCTGTGTGGCCAGCGGTCAAGGGACTACTCAGCCATGATCAAGCACCTGCGGACCCACGGCGGGGCCACACCCTACCAGTGTACTGCCTGCCTGGAGTTCTGTAGCAGCCTGGCTGCCATGCAGAAACACCTGAAGAACCACCCGCTGCAGGACTTCCCCCCAGACTGGACCATCAGCAGCACCTACCTGTACACATGCCATACCTGAGCTAGCTTGAAAGCAAATGTAATGTCAACAGAGAATCATTTTACTACCAAACAACTACATCTCAGGGAAACTAACTCATAGAATGTACTGTACATACATGGTAACAAGAAACCAGTTACCGTAGCATTTATCCATGTACTCTAAAACTGTATGGAGTACGTCAATGCATATTTCCACCACTAGAAGGACACTGGGTCTCAGAAAAGAATGTAAAACATGTCTAGCACCAGCAGCATTATCATCATCAAGCAAATTATTATTACCATTCTATCATGGCTGCAGCTGAAGAGTCAGTCACTTACAAGAGACAAGGAAAGGAAACATCAAGACTATTTCGAGGCTGCAAAAATGTGTCCTTGTTTCATATGAATGTGTCCATCTATGTTTGGCCGTTATCTCTCTCAAGAAGACTTGGAGCAATCGTTTTGTGCGCAAATTCTTGATTTTCATTTATCCATGTGTGTTTAGTACGTTTAGATGTTGTTTGATTCATATGTACCGTGCCTTTAGAGTCTGCACCTCCTGGAGTTTTTTCCCATGTTCTTTTGCGTTTCAAAGTGGGATAGAAATATATATTTTTTTTTTATATAATTCATCTACACAAAATACTCCCTAATGTCAAAGTGAAAAGAAAATTCTACACGTTTTTACAAATGAATAACAATTAAATTACTAAATGACTAAACAATTAAATGATTAAATGATCTGGGAGAATCTAAAAAAGTTAACAGGGAAAGACC
This sequence comes from Salvelinus fontinalis, assembly GCF_029448725.1. Lineage (NCBI taxonomy): Eukaryota > Metazoa > Chordata > Actinopteri > Salmoniformes > Salmonidae > Salvelinus > Salvelinus fontinalis. The sequence goes on along the minus strand of NC_074670.1, from coordinate 19,205,563 downwards.
ATAGTAACACTGCAAAAAGACTAGAAATCATGGTGAATTACAATCTAACACAGGATGCAGTCGAAATAGCAATAGCCTTCAATTCCCACTTTATTGACTCTGTCAGGGTACTGACACAGAACCCCTCCACTGGTTTCTTGGGCTCAGTGCTAGTGAATGACGCTCAACCTGTCTTCATCATAAGGGAGGTTTCTGAGTCAAAGGTGAACAAGGTGATTAGCTCACTAAAGAACTCTAAAGCCAAAGATGTGTTTGGGCTGGAATCTACCTTTCTTAAAAACTACAAAGAGTCACTCATTGGCCCCATTACTAAGGTCACCAACACATCTATTGGTCTCGGGGTGTTTCCAAGGGTATGGAAGTCGGCCATAATTACGGCCATCATTAAATCGGGCGACCCTGCTGACGTGAGTAACTACAGGCCCATTAGTATACTACCTCTGGTGTCAAAGGTTGTTGAAAAGTGTGTAGCAGAACAACTGATTGCCCACCTCAACAACAGCCCCTTCACATTACACTCCATACAGTTTGGCTTCAGAGCTAAACACTCCACAAAAACGACCAACTGCTTTCTTCTGGAAAATGTGAAGTCCAAGATGGACAAAGGGGGCGTTGTTGGGGCTGTGTTTCTGGACCTAAGGAAGGCTTTTGATACTGTTAACCATGAGATTCTCATCCCAAAATTGTCCAAGTTCAACTTTTCCCCCGATGCCTTGAGATGGATGAAATCATACCTTAAAGACAGAACTCAGTGTGTCAGAGTGAGCAATGAGCTGTCGCTCACTCTTAGCTATGATGTGGGAGTGCCCCAGGGGTCAATACTGGGGCCCCTCCTGTTCAGCCTGTACATTAATGATCTGCCTTCTGTCTGTACTGGGTCTGAAGTTCAAATGTATGCAGATGATACAGTGGTATATGTGCATGCAAAGAGCAAACAACAAGCTGCACAAGAACTCACTACTGTAATGGTCCAGGTTACAAAGTGGCTCAGTGACTTGTGTTTGTGAAAAAAACTGTTTGCATGTTCTTCATAAAGAGGGCAACAGATGCTACTGAGCCAGATGTCTATGTGTCAGGGGAGAAGCTCCAGGTGGTATCTGATTTTAAGTACCTTGGCATCATACTTGATTCCAACCTCTCTTTTAAAAAGCATGTGAAAAAGGTCATTCAGATAACCAAATTCAACCTAGTTAATTTCCGATTTATACGAAATTGTTTGACTACAGAGGTAGCAAAACTGTACAAAAATCTATGATACTCCCCTACTTAACATACCCAAGCTTGCTGTACAACAGTTGGGCCCAAGTTTGCTGTACAACATTAAAACCTATTCAGTCTGTCTACAAACAGGCTCTCAAAGTGCTTGATAGCCATCATCACTGTTACATCCTCAGAAAGCATGAGCTCCTGAGTTGGGAAAATCTTGTGCAATACACCGACGCATGTCTTGTATTCAAGATCCTAAATGGCCTGGCTCCCTCTCCACTCAGTATTTTTGTTAAACAGAAAACCCAAACATATGGCAGCAGATCCACAAGGTCTGCCATGAGAGGTGACTGTATAGTTCCCTTAAGGAAAAGCACCTTTAGTAAATCCGCTTTCTCTGTGAGAGCTTCCCATGTCTGGAGTACACTGCCATCAGACACACATAACTGCACCACATATCACACTTTCACAAAATTCATGAAGACATGGCTAAAGGTCAATCCGATTTGTGAACATAATCCCTAGCTGTGTATTGCCGCTTTCCATGTTGTCTGTTGTCTGTAGCTTGTGAGGTGTGGAAACACTTTGTTGCTTTTATGAATTTTGTCTTACTGCTTTTTGTTCTATGTTGCTCTGTCTGTATGCTATGTCTTGCTTGTCCCATGTTGCTCTGTCTGTATGCTATGTCTTGCTTGTCCTATGTTGCTCTGCGTGTGCTCACTGCTCAATGAATGTCTATATTGTAATTGTTTTTAATAACCTGCCCAGGGACTGTGGTTGAAAATTAGCCGTCACTTTTACTGAAACGTTGATTAATGTGCACTGTCCCTGTAAAAATAAAAGTAAACTCAAACTCACACTCAAATATAGTAGCTGCAGAAGTACTCACACCCTTTGTTTAGCAAAGCCTAAATGAAGTAAAATGTGTCTTAATAAATCACATAAGTTATATGGACCCCCTCTGTGTGAAATAACAGGGGTTGACATGATTTTTTAATGACTACCCCTTTCTCTGTCCTCCATACATACAGCATATGTAACGTCCCTCAGCCAAGTATTGAATTTCAAACAGATTCAACTACAAAGACCAGGGAGCTTTTTGAAAGCCTCATAAAGAAGACCAGTGATTGGTAGATGGGTAACAATAACAAATCAGACATTGAATATATCTTTAAGCATGGTCAAATTAATAATTATGCTGTGGATTATGTATTAAACCACCCAGACACATCAAAGATGCAGTCATCCTTCTGATCTGAGCTGCAGGACATTAAGGAAACTGCTCAGGGATGTTATTATGAAACTATTGGGGATTTTAAAACAGCTACAGAGTTCAATGGTTGTGATGGGAGAAAACTGAGGATGAATCAACCACATTGTAGTGACTCCACAAGAATGACCTAAATGACAGAGTGAAAAGAAGAATACAAATATACAGAATACAAATAATCCAAAACATACATAAAGTCACTAAAGTAATACTGGAACAAGAAAAACATGGCAAAGGAATACACTTTTTGGCCTAAATGCAAAGCCTTATCATCATCTAATCAAGGTATATTAGTGTTTAATTTTTTATTAATACAAAAATACAAAAATCTTCCACTTTGATATTAGAGTATTTTGTGGAGGCCATTGACCTAAAAAATACAATTAAATACATTTGAATCCCACTTTGTAACACAATAAAATGTGAAGAAATCCAAGGGGGTGTATACTTTGTATAGGTGCTGATTATGTGCTTTAGCATGTTGCTATTTTAATGATAGTATTGTTATAATCAATGTACTCATTTGGCAGATGGCTTGTTTTTGTACTGTTTGTAGATCCTCACACAGTCACACCCAACCACAAAGAAACAGTAGCCTGTCAAACATTTATGATATGAGATCATTGATTTGCTCTGAACTTGAGTATGAATGCATTTTGGCATAAATTACACAGCAGCTGGCATGCAGAGTGTATTTGCAATTAGTATCTCTTCAGAGAATAAATGTTTTAAATAATATTTATTTTGACAGGTTGTGTCAGTGTTCTACAATTTTACTTACAGTACCTTTTTTTTACATAAAACAACAATATCTAACATCTCATTCATCTGGTCTAAGCAATCCTCATAATTTATCTGAACTATCTGAAAAGATATCTGAAAAGCAGCATTCGCTAAGGCAGCACTTTAAAAAATCAACGCCACGGTCAGTGTTAAATAATAAGGAATGAACAAATAAATGAATGTTCTACATTTAAAATTACAGTTGCTTATTATCTTAAGTTAAAATAGCTTAGTTGATTATAATCAGTTTATGTGGAAGCATGAGAGCACCTGATATATATCCCTCTCCCTCTGCTGGCCTTGGAGGGTGCGTAGAGCGTACACTCCACCAGAACGTTAAGCTGCTGGGTCTCGCGGGCGCTGCAGTGGGGTGGAGTGGAACCGACGCAGGTCCACCCGGAAGGAGCCCTTCTCTAGGGCCATGCATGGCTCACATCAAGCCCCCCACTCTATCAATTCAATTTAAGGGCTTTATTAGCATGGGAAACATATGTTAACATTGCCAAAGCAAGTGAAGTAGATAAACAAAAGTCTCTGTATCTATGTAGGAGATATTTGCTTGGCACATCATACTTGGGAGAGGAATATAGTCAGTCCAGACATTGCATCTGGAAATCTTTGCAAATAAGCCTCTGAATACTTTCTGCTGCATAGCCATCCATGGCACTTAATAAAGTTATACATAATTTGAACTACATTTTTCTAACTACCAAATTCTGCCACAAGAGGTCACTATGAACCAAAACTTGCATCTGTTACTTATGGTTGTTCATAATAACCGGTCTCTTGTAACCACTGGTCCTTAAGAGTCTAAGTAACATAATTAAAAACAAAATCCCCATCAAAATCAGTCAGTTTAAACTAGAGATTAGTTTTATTTTTTGGGCTGCGTCTCAAACAACCGCATCGGCCTATGTTGCCTTCGGCATCTGTGATGGAAGGTGGCCAAGCTACAGTGTTGTTTGTCAGACCATGAGACATCCCGAAAATCGGTCTTCTCACTAAACCTCTGTTGCATCGGAATGGTTTGGCCTACAAACTAATATGACCAGTGACCACTCTATGGAAAGGGGAGAGTCTCATGAACACGTTTTGCTTGTTGGCCAACACAAGTGTCAAGGGACTTGTCTGAAGGCAACCCATACAAATGAGTGGAAGTATGGAGTTAGTTTTGTGCCAACAAAAGTAAGGGGTTAAATATGAGTAAAATATATATATTTCCTGAGCTTTCCTGAGCTTTTTAAAGTCCAAAACCTTATTCCTTATGATTTATTTTTTGACTGGTCTTTTTTGCCATTTATGATTGTGTTATTCAATGTGTTTCTATGCGATATAGTAGTAACGGCCAAATGCAATATTTTATCAAATACATTATATATATTTTTTTGATACCGAAAGGCGTCCAAACATTCAAAATCAAAAACAATTCCATATTTTTAGACTTTTAGAGGTTAATGCCTATTTGTCAGTGTGCTAGAAAACAACATTTACATTTACATTTAAGTCATTTAGCAGACGCTCTTATCCAGAGCGACTTACAAATTGGTGCATTCACCTTATGACATCCAGTGGAACAGCCACTTTACAATAGTGCATCTAGATCTTTTAAGGGGGGGGGGGGGGGGGGGGGGGGCAGAAGGATTGCTTTATCCTAGGTATTCCTTGAAGAGGTGGGGTTTCAGGTGTCTCCGGAAGGTGGTGATTGACTCCGCTGTCCTGGCATCGTGAGGGAGTTTGTTCCACCATTGGGGTGCCAGAGCAGCGAACAGTTTTGACTGGGCTGAGCGGGAACTGTACTTCCTCAGTGGTAGGGAGGCGAGCAGGCCAGAGGTGGATGAACGCAGTGCCCTTGTTTGGGTGTAGGGCCTGATCAGAGCCTGAAGGTACTGAGGTGCCGTTCCCCTCACAGCTCCGTAGGCAAGCACCATGGTCTTGTAGCGGATGCGAGCTTCAACTGGAAGCCAGTGGAGAGAGCGGAGGAGCGGGGTGACGTGAGAGAACTTGGGAAGGTTGAACACCAGCCGGGCTGCGGCGTTCTGGATGAGTTGTAGGGGTTTAATGGCACAGGCAGGGAGCCCAGCCAACAGCGAGTTGCAGTAATCCAGACGGGAGATGACAAGTGCCTGGATTAGGACCTGCGCCGCTTCCTGTGTGAGGCAGGGTCGTACTCTGCGGATGTTGTAGAGCATGAACCTACAGGAACGGGCCACCGCCTTGATGTTGGTGGAGAACGACAGGGTGTTGTCCAGGATCACGCCAAGGTTCTTAGCGCTCTGGGAGGAGGACACAATGGAGTTGTCAACCGTGATGGCGAGATCATGGAACGGACAGTCCTTCCCCGGGAGGAAGAGCAGCTCCGTCTTGCCGAGGTTCAGCTTGAGGTGGTGATCCGTCATCCACACTGATATGTCTGCCAGACATGCAGAGATGCGATTCGCCACCTGGTCATCAGAAGGGGGAAAGGAGAAGATTAATTGTGTGTCGTCTGCATAGCAATGATAGGAGAGACCATGTGAGGTTATGACAGAGCCAAGTGACTTGGTGTATAGCGAGAATAGGAGAGGGCCTAGAACAGAGCCCTGGGGGACACCAGTGGTGAGAGCGCGTGGTGAGGAGACAGATTCTCGCCACGCCACCTGGTAGGAGCGACCTGTCAGGTAGGACGCAATCCAAGCGTGGGCCGCGCCGGAGATGCCCAACTCGGAGAGGGTGGAGAGGAGGATCTGATGGTTCACAGTATCGAAGGCAGCCGATAGGTCTAGAAGGATGAGAGCAGAGGAGAGAGAGTTAGCTTTAGCAGTGCGGAGCGCCTCCGTGATACAGAGAAGAGCAGTCTCAGTTGAGTGACTAGTCTTGAAACCTGACTGATTTGGATCAAGAAGGTCATTCTGAGAGAGATAGCAGGAGAGCTGGCCAAGGACGGCACGTTCAAGAGTTTTGGAGAGAAAAGAAAGAAGGGATACTGGTCTGTAGTTGTTGACATCGGAGGGATCGAGTGTAGGTTTTTTCAGAAGGGGTGCAACTCTCGCTCTCTTGAAGACGGAAGGGACGTAGCCAGCGGTCAAGGATGAGTTGATGAGCGAGGTGAGGTAAGGTAGAAGGTCTCCGGAAATGGTCTGGAGGAGAGAGGAGGGGATAGGGTCAAGCGGGCAGGTTGTTGGGCGGCCGGCCGTCACAAGACGCGAGATTTCATCTGGAGAGAGAGGGGAGAAAGAGGTCAAAGCACAGGGTTGGGCAGTGTGAGCAGAACCAGCGGTGTCGTTTGACTTAGCAAACGAGGATCGGATGTCGTCGACCTTCTTTTCAAAATGGTTGACGAAGTCGTCTGCAGAGAGGGAGGAGGGGGGGGGAGGGGGAGGAGGATTCAGGAGGGAGGAGAAGGTGGCAAAGAGCTTCCTAGGGTTAGAGGCAGATGCTTGGAATTTAGAGTGGTAGAAAGTGGCTTTAGCAGCAGAGACAGAAGAGGAAAATGTAGAGAGGAGGAAGTGAAAGGATGCCAGGTCCGCAGGGAGGCGAGTTTTCCTCCATTTCCGCTCGGCTGCCCGGAGCCCTGTTCAACAACACATGATTGTAATTAACATGGTTTAGATAACTGTGATCTTGTGCAACAGTAATTACATGGCAGAGCCCTTCTACAGTCCTGTGAAACCAATGTATTCACTCAACATAAAACAAAACAGCTTCTCATCATCCTTCGCTTTTCTAAATATTTATCTGATTCTCGGCCAAAATTACAACACGTAGTTTTACTCTAAACTGTATACCAAAAACTGGCTCTGATTTTAGACTAAACATTTATGTCCCTACTCTACACAATGTGTTATTCTATCTCTGAGTCAGTGCTACAGCCCTGGCTGTGGGAATCCCCCATCCAGAATAGAACATGCAAACATGTTTACTTGGCTCTTAACCACACTGTCCATGGGTCTCTCCCTGCCTCCTCCCTTCCTCCTTCCATAACTGAACACTAATGGAGAGTGTTTGACCCACAAGTGGTCTCCATGATGCCCTCCAGGAGGGCGATGATCTCAAACTCATGTTCCCTCAGCTGTTCAGGGCCCAGCTCCCAGAAGGGCCTGGAGAATGTGGCTCTCACTCAGGTCACCCAGTCGGAACATCAGACACAGCTGGTCGTCACGGTTGGCTACGACACAAGTGCAGCTGAAGAGCAGCGTCTCTGCCCTCTTCTTGGACGGGAGACTTTGACGAACATGCAGCCCACCATGAGAGTGTCGATCATGGAGCTGTCGTGGCTGAATCAGAATTAGTTAGGTAACATAGATAAATATGATGTTTTATTTACTATCATATTATGCTTATGTGGGATACTTGTCAGTTAGAATGTCTCTTTTTGAACTATACTGTTGGCAGTTGCATTTTCCTTTCTCTCTAGGGAAAAGTCACTTGGGGCCCAGAGAGGGGAGGAGAATGGCAGTGTCTGGAACCATTGTATTACCCCTCTGATGTGTTGAACTTATCTTTCATGGTATATGATCTAGAGAATCACTCCCCTTTCTGAGCTTGTCCAGGATGGGGTATATTTGAGATGGGAGTATCTAGAATTGACAATTGATATATGCCATTGGATGAGGTAATGTTTTGGTCCTAAGTGGTACCAAGAACGAGATTAGAACCTTGGTTAAAGAGACCAAACTGAACGATAATTTATAGCTAATGCTATCTGGATGGGATACTCCTCTTTCAAGTAAAAGGTTCTTTGTGAACTGTTCCTAAGATCTGTGTTTCGTCATGTGAGTTGAGAGGGGTGTGTCTTGGCTATAAATGATACTAAGAATTGTTTTGTGGGGACTCTCAGAGAATTCAATTATAGACACTGAATTGATCTGAGAGTCAAAAAGGGCTATGGTGAAGCTCATATAATTAAAGATGGACTTTATAATATAACTCTGACTTGTGTGTGGTTTGCTCTCTCAATGTTTAGTAATACCGGAAATTACCACAACAGAGCCCACGATGCACTGCATCATGACCAGCAACACGCCCTCGCGGCAGGCCGGGTTGACGGGGAGCGAGCTGTAGCCGATGGTGCGTTGTGTCTCCACAGAGAAGAGCAGGGCTGAGATGAAGTCATCTACTCCCAGGTAGCAGGGCTGCTGCCCCAGGGTCTGGTTCTGGCTACTATTAGGAGGCTCCAGGTCCCCATGCAGAAACACATTCAGGAAGTAGAGACCAGTGAACCAGAACCAGGTGGTGGTGTAGCACATCATAAAAACAAAAAGGAACCAGCAGTACTGCAGGTCCACAAAGGAAGTGAAGATGTCAGACAGGAAACGGCCCCTCTTCGCAATGTGACACAGGTTGACCCAGCACTTCCTGTCCTTGGCCATCCTGTCCATCTCACGGGTGAGGCTGGGGCTGCGTGAGGGGGTGCGGCGGGGACAGGGGTGAGACCCCGTAAGGGGTTGGCTTGGCCATGTTGGGCACACTGGGGGCGTGTCGGGGAACACCATTGACCTAGGAACAGAAAAGGGCTTGATCTGCCTACGTGGGGCCCTGGATGGAGAGCCACTGGCCCCGGAAGTAGCCGTGCCTCCCCCTGGTATGGGCTGTGGGGGATGTCTGTGGTGCTTGTGTCGACGCATGAGGGGGCTCAGGCTGGTAGGAGCCACTGGGAATGATGTCAGAAAAGGGGAGGAGGTTGATGCTGCGTGGGGACTCTGGAAGGGAGATGGAGAGAAACAGAGAGCTCTTTCAAATCTACAAATTTCAAGCAGACAACCACGGACAAGTTCTGGCCTGGTTTTGATCTTATCTATCGGAAAGATATCAATTTGTCTCTGTGGATGGTTTGTCCTCTGACAAATCAACTGTAAATTTCGGTGTTCCTCAAGGCTCCGTTTCAGGACCACTATTGTTTTCACTATATATTTTACCTCTTGGTGATGTCATTCGGAAACATAATGTTAACTTTCACTGCTATGTGGATGACACACAGCTGTACATTTCGATGAAACACGGTGAAGCCCCAAAATTGCCCTTGCTGGAAGCCTGTGTTTCAGACACAAGGAAGTGGATGGCTGCAAATGTTCTACTTTTAAACTCGGACAAAACAGAGATGCTTGTTCTAGGTCCCAAGAAACAAAGAGATCTTGTGTTGAATCTGACAATTAATCTTGATGGATGTACAGCCATCTCAAATAAAACTGAAGGACCTCAGCGTTAGTCTGGACCCTGATCTCTCTTTTGACGAACATATCAAGATTGTTTCAAGGGCAGATTTTTCCATCTGCGTAATATTGCAAAAATTTGAAACTTTCTGTCCAAAATTGATGCGGAAAAATTTAACCATGCTTTTGTTACTTCTAGGTTAGACTACTGCAATGCTCTACTTTCCGGCTACTGAGGCTTGGATAAAGCACTAAATAAACTTCAGTTAGTGCTAAATACGGCTGCTAGAATCCTGACTAGAACCAACAAATTTGATCATATTACTCCAGTGCTAGCCTCTCTACACTGGCTTCCTGATGTTAAGGTTTTACTGCTAACCTACAAAGCATTACATGGGCTTGCTCCTACCTATCTTTCCGATTTGGTCCTGCCGTACATACCTACACGTACGCTATGGTCACAAGACGCAGGCCTCCTAATTGTACCTAGAATTTGTAAGTACAGCTGGAGTCAGGGCTTTCTCCTATAGAGCTCCATTTTTATGGAATGGTCTGCCTACCCATGTGAGAGACGCAGACTGTCTCAACCTTTAAGTCTTTATTGAAGACTCATCTCTTCAGTAGGTCCTATGATTGATTGTAGTCTGGCCCAGGAGTGTGAAGGTGAATGGAAAGGCACTGGAGCAACGAACCGCCCTTGCTGTCTCTGCCTATTACAGGGGCTGAGTCACTGGCTTACTGGTGCGGCGGTTCGTTGCTCCTTACTGGCGGTTCGTTGCTCCAGTGCCATGACGTCCCTAGGAGGGGTGCGTCACTTGAGTGGGTTGAGTCACTGACGTGATCTTCCTGTCCGGGTTGGCGCCCCCCCTTGGGTTGTGCCGTGGCGGAGATCTTTGTGGGCTATACTCGGCCTTGTCTCAGGGTAGTAGGTTGGTGGTTGAAGATATCCCTCTAGTGGTGTGGGGACTGTGCTTTGCAAAGTGGGTGGGGTTATATCCTGCCTGTTTGGCCCTGTCCGGGGGTTTCGTCGGACGGGGCCACAGTGTCTCCAGATCCCTTCTGTCTCAGCCTCCAGTATTGATGCTGCAATAGTTTGTGTCGTGGGGCTAGGGTCAGTCTGTTATATCTGGAGTATTTCTCCTGTCTTATCCGGTGTCCTGTGTGAATTTAAGTATGCTCTCTCTAATTCTCTCTCTCGGAGGACCTGAGCCCTAGGACCATGCTTCAGGACTACCTAGCCTGATGACTACTTGCTGACCCCAGTCCACCTGGCTGTGCTGCTGCTCCAGTTTCAACTGTTCTGCCTGCGGCTATGGAACCCTGACCTGTTCACCGGACATGCTACCTGTCCCAGACCTGCTGTTTTCAACTCTCTAGAGACAGCAGGAGCAGTAAAGATACTCTGAATGGTCGGCTATGAAAAGTCAACTGACATTTACTCCTGAGGTGCTGACCTGTTGCACCCTTGACAACCACTGTGATTATCATTATTTGACCCTGCTGGTCATCTATGAACATTTGAACATCTTGGCCATGTTCTGTTATAATCTCCACCCGGCACAGCCAGAAGAGGACTGGCCACTCCTCATAGCCTGGTTCTTATCTAGGTTTCTTCCTAGGTTCTGGCCTTTCTAGGGAGTTTTTCCTAGCCACCGTTCTTCTACACCTGCATTGCTTGCTGTTTGGGGCTTTAGGCTGGGTTTCTGTACAGCACTTTGTGACATCAGCTGATGTAAGAAGGGCTTTATAAATCAATTTTATTGAATTTGATTGATAATAAAAATGTAAAACATTGCCAAATGTTTTGATGAAGAATGCAAAAACCTAAGAATTCACTAAATGGGACAAAGACCAAACTGACACTGCATACAGAATTCTGCAAAAACATTATCTGTGTACAATGTAAAACACCAAATAATGCACGCAGGGCAGAATTAGGCCGATACCTGCTAATTATCAAAACCCAAAAAGGAGGTGTTCAATTCTACAACCACCTAAAAGGAAGCGATTCCCAAACCTTCCATAACAGCCATCACCTACAGAGAGATTAACCTAGAGAAAAGTCCCCTAAGCAAGCTGGTCCTGGGGCTCTGTTCACAAACACAAACAGACCACACAGAGCCCAAGGATAGGAACACAATTAGACCCAATTAGACCCAACCAAATCAAGAGAAACAAAAAGATAATTACTTGACACATTGATAAGAATTAACAAAGGAACTGAGCAAACTAGAACGCTATTTGTCCCTAAACAGAGAGTACACAGTGGCAGAAAACCTGACCACTGTGACTGACCGAAAATAAAGAAAAGCTTTGACTATGTACAGACTCAGTGAGCCTGGCTTTGCTATTTAGAGACTTGGCTCTCAAGAGAAAACAGGCTGTGCACACTGCCCACAAAATGAGGTGGTAACTGAGCTGCACTTCCTAACTTCCTGCCTAATGTATGACAACTTTAGAGAGACATATGTCCCTCAGAGTACACAGACCAACAAAGAATTAAAAAACAAATCCAATTTTGATAAACTCCCATATTTATTGGGTGAAATACCACAGTGTGCCATCATAGCAGCAAGATTTGTGATCTGTTGCCACAAGAAAGGGGAGAACAAGAACAAACACCATTGTAAATACAACCCATATTTACGTTTATTTATTTTCCCTTTTCTACTTGAACTATTTTGCACATCGTTCTAACACTGTACATAGCCATAAGACATTTGAGATGTGTCTATTCCTTTGAAACTTGTGAGTGTAATGCTTACTGTTCATTTTTGATTGATTATTTAACTTTTGTTTATTATCTATTTCACTTGCTTTGGCAATGTAAACACACATTTCCCATGTCAATTAAGCCCTTTGAGTTGAGACACACAGAGAACAAGAGAGCAAAGTTTGTCCTGAGAGGAACTCTAGCTTCTGGGAAAAGCACTAAGAACTACTGATTTACATTCATGAACCACTTTCCCTAGACCTGGCCAATTTTTTTTTCTTGCTCACATTAACTTTCCCTTTTTGTGCCTCATGCTGCTCTGCTGAACTTACATTTTAGAACGTTCCACACCTTCTTCTCAGGAGATGCCTTTTTCATCTGGAAAACTGCAATATTGGCAATATAGAAATTGCAAAAAAATTAAATTCCTGTTATCTCTTCTGACTTCCTTTTTTAGCAAACAAATCTAACCATTGGCATTACTTTTTCAGTGCTGCCCATTAAGAAAAAACATAAGAAACAATTTTTTTAAATCAAGTTATAAGAACATATTCAATATTTAATAAACATCCACGTAAACATTTGATTCCTTCTTGATGAGGTGAGTCTGATAGTGAACGGTCTCCCCTGGAGCTCTGGTCTGGACCATCATGGTAACTTTGGGCTGATTGGTGATGGATGTCTGCCGGCCCTGTGGACCCTCCTGTATGGTCCCTGTGGATCCTCAGCACTAGGGGCCCCTTTGGCCCTTGTCAACATACTATAGCTGGTGAGGCTTCAGATATGGGAACAATGTTCATGGCAGGGGAGTGTGTCCCAGTCATTCAAGACTTAAAGAAACATAAGAGCATGTCAACAAACAGAACACAGAAAGAGATGAGTACTTGGTCTTGAAATAACCAGCAGGTGATGAGATCCCAGGAATCCTTTACATCTCCAGAGCAGCTGGTTATAGCTCACTGGGCACTGCGATCAATTCAACGTCTATTCCATGTTGGTTCAACGTAATTTCATTGAAACAACATTGATTCAACCAGTATTCCCAGTGGGTGGTCATTTACCCAGGCAGTCTGAGCTCATTAAAAGCTGTTTACAGATGACTGGTTCACCCATGATGACCAGAGAAAGGAGCTACAGTACACTTCCATAATTGTTTTGTTTACTCAAGCAAATAAAACCTTGTTGTCAGAGTCAGGGGCGTGGTCATAGGTATGGTTGACCAGCTCCCATTTCAGAACCACAGGCAGCTCAGGTGCCTCGTTTATAGCCATTGCGTACATGACACACTAAATATATTTATGTGCCATTTTTAAAAAGACTGGACACATACAAAACTATTGTGATTTAACTTAGTGCACTCCATACATACGCATGTTTCCCGTTATAAATCAGACCCGTCCTGAAACTATGCGCGCGTGAACTAGCATTAAAACTCTGCCTGAAAAACACCCATCATTCACCTTTTATGGTGACAATAATGCCCTTATTTGCTGTATACTTTGGAAGTATTGGAATTAAGCCAAGAGTATCTAAAGGAAATAGCAATGACCAACTTGATCAATGTCTTTGTTGGTGTTGACAGAAAGTTTCCTTTTGCAGTATCTGACCGTTTCTGAAATACAAAAACAATTGCAAATAGTTGTGGACCTGTAAACAGATCGTTTGAATTCAATAATGTTGTGCATTTAATTTTCCCGAACCTAAATATGCAGCACTGCCCGCGAATTGTGAAACATTGTCTTGCCTGATTATTTTTTAAACTACATTAGGCCTACTTGCAGTGGTAACCAATACAATTCAATGCAAAATATCTACTGTTCACCTGTATGTTATAAACCGCGCTCCCGTTCTGATGCATAGAGCAAAAACTTGAAATTATAATAGCCCATCTAATAAGCCCAATTAAAAGAGGCTGTGCATGGTAATTTGTTGTATGGCTACTTCGGGAATATTAACTCATCATGGCCATTCCTCTCTGAGCTAGCTCCCACCATGACAACATCAGGTGAAATTGCAGAGCGCGAAATTCAAAATACAAACAAATCATAGTATTAAACATTTATGAAAATACAAGTGTCATACATCATTTAAAAGCTTAACTTCTTGTTAATCTAACCACTTTGTCAGGTTTCAAAAAGGCTTTATGGCAAAAGCATACCATGCGATTATCTGAAGACAGTGCCCCGCAGACACCAGCATTAAAAACATTTTCCAAACCAGCAGAGGCATCACAAAAGTCAGATAAAATAAATAACTTACCTTTGAAGATCTTCCTCTGTTTGCAATCCCAAGGGTCCCAGCTACACAACAAATGGTCGTTTTGTTCAATAAAGTCCTTCTTTATATCCCAAAAAAGTCAGTTTAGTTGGCGCGTTTGATTCAGTAATCCACCCGTTCAACGTGCATACAAAGGAATCCCAAAAGTTACCAATAAACTTCATCCAAAAAAGTCAAATAACGTTTCTAATCAACCCTCAGGTACCCTAATATGTAAATAAACGATACAATTTAAGACGTAATGTAGTATGTTCAATACCGGAGATAAATAACAAAGTGCGCGCCCTCATCCACACGCGCCACAAGACTACAGTCCAAAATGAGAGCCACCTTGAAAAAGTACAATTACTAACTAATTTTTCAAAAAACAAGCCTGAAACCCTTTCTAAAGATTGTTGACATCTAGTGGAAGCCATAGGAACTGCAATCTGGGAGGTATTCCTTTGAATATCCCATAAACAAGCATTTGAATGGGCTGTGACCTGCCATATCAGTTCTGTTATACTCGCAGACATTATTTTAACAGTTTTAGAAACTTCAGAGTGTTTTCTATCCAATGTTACCAATTATATGCATATCTTAGCTTCTGGGCCTGAGTAACAGGAAGTTTACTTTGGGCACGTCAGTCATCCGAACTTCCGAATACTGCCCCCTAGCCTTAAGAAGTTTTAAAGGTGAGGAATTTATTATACAATGGTTATCATAACAATTGCAGAATAAATAATACACAATACATATCATAATATGATAAATGTATTGTTTATAAATTAAATATTGTCTACCCGAGAAAAGGTGAACCTCTGCTCTACTGTTAAACTGTGCTTCGGGAATGGAGCGCATAGAGCAAAATATTTGAACTAACTTATCTATTTACTACTGTGAATAGTAAATTGTGGATACAATGAAATGAGAGATGGGATGAAAAGAAGCCTATCCTTACTTGTTGTAGGCTTATAGGCTATTTCAGGAGTATGAAACTGTCACGGTTCATGAATCCACTGCCTCACTCTCTCTTTTCTCTCTCTCTCTCTCTCTCTCGCTCTCTCTCTCTCTCTCTCCTGTGTTTGTGTGGGCGTGGTTCCCAATCTTGGCCTGATTGTCTGCGCCAGCTGGAATTAATTATCTTCCCCTTTATATGTTCTGTAACCTGTGTTTCTTGTTGTCAGATCGTTGTTTCTTCCCTGAGGTTGTGTCGTGTGTCAGTGCTCATTCTCTCTCAGCCCTTGTGGGGATTATCTGCTGTGCTCCTTCCTACCCAGCCGGACTCACTCCCTTGGATTTCTCAGCACGCTATCATCAGAGGATGTGCCCTAGGCCCTGGGTTGGATTCTGTCTGAGTATATTCTGTCTGTCCTGTGGATACTGTAAACTATTTTCATTAAACCATCGTTGCTTGCATCTTGCATCCGCCTCTGTATTGTGACAGAAACCACTAGTCAGAAAAGGTGAGGAATTTATTCTGCAATGATCAAGGAAATTAAAATTATTATTATTTATTATATATTGCAAATATACAATAAATAGATTTTCGCTGTTCTCACGAATGGCAGATGATTTCATATTGTTATTATAGCGTATTTAGCTACCTGTTTTTTAGGAATAAGAGTGTCATCATATTTTACCCATTTCACAAGGCTAGGCTACTTTTGCCTTCTTGCAATGCAATACTTCAAATACTAGAAAATGTGCTTACGCTGGGTCTAAAGTTCGCAGGAAGATAAGCAAATTCTCAATCAAGTTCAGTTTTCATAAATGCCAAATTTAGCTTGAAAACTGGCGCACGCATATTTTGGGGCATATTTTGTGCATAGCAATGTTTACAAATGAGGCCCCTGGTCACTACAACATTTACATTTAAGTCATTTAGCAGATGCTCTTATCCAGAGCGACTTACAAATTGGTGCATTCACCTTATGATATCCAGTGGAACAACCACTTTACAATAGTGCATCTAAATCTTTTAAGGGGGGGGGGGTTAGAAGGATTACTTTATCCTATCCTAGGTATTCCTTAAAGAGGTGGGGTTTCAGGTGTCTCCGGAAGGTGGTGATTGACTCCGCTGACCTGGCGTCGTGAGGGAGTTTGTTCCACCATTGGGGTGCCAGAGCAGCGAACAGTTTTGACTGGGCTGAGCGGGAACTGTACTTCCTCAGAGGTAGGGAGGCGAGCAGGCCAGAGGTGGATGAACGCAGTGCCCTTGTTTGGGTGTAGGGCCTGATCAGAGCCTGAAGGTACGGAGGTGCCGTTCCCCTCACAGCTCCGTAGGCAAGCATCATGGTCTTGCAGCGGATGCGAGCTTCAACTGGAAGCCAGTGGAGAGAGCGGATAATAAATGGCATTCATTTATTAAATAAATACATTTAAATAATTATCGTATGCCTCTTTTCTATTTGCAGCCTTCTGATTTAAATACCAAAATAAACTTTTTCCACTGGTTAATAATTTTACAAATAAAATTATAATAAATCAATCAACCATTCAAGCCCATGCCTTGTAGCAAGAAAAAATGCACAAAGAAAACGTTAATTATTGCACACTGATCTAATCTGATGTGCCCAAGCCAGATACCTGGCATCTCTTCTTGGATGCTAGTTTATCAATGTCTGGGCTCAGGCTCTGAGCTGAAGAAATCCTCAGTATCGAGTGAAGGTGTTCATCAGTCAGACGTCTCCTGTGAGTTGTTTTGGTCATCTTCATCGAGGAGAAAAGTTGCTCGCATAGATAAGTGCTGCCGAACATGGAGAGCATCTGAGCAGCTTGGGTGCGGAGCTGAGGCATTGTGTCAGGGATGAACCGTGGAAACTGTGCGGTGCCCACAGCATCATACTGTAATGAAACAGGCAGGGAGCAGGTCTCGAACCCTCGACCTTCTAGCCCGAGGTCTGGCGCGCTATCGACTGCTTGCTCAAGCGGCAGAGTCGATTTCCGCGCTTATAAACCCAGGGTCGTTGCAATACTTTGACTTCAGCGTGTCGTTGCACTGGAGTTCAATCAGCTCCATTTGGATGTTGGTTGGTGCATTTTCCACATCAACTGCGAAGGGGTTACTAAGCAGTTCAAACCTACATTTCTGGACATCGAAGTCGGCAAATCGCCGCTAAACTCAGCAGCGAGAACACTGAGTTTTTCAGCAAACTGTGCACATGGGAACACGACGGTAGAGATCTGCGCTTTTATGGTTTGGCAGCAGGGAAAATGGCAAGGGTTTCCTTGCAGCATCTGATACTACCACAGGCACAGTTTAGTTTTAAAGGCCCTCACTGCAGCGTACATGTCTGTGATGCCTTTCTGCCTTTCGTTTCGCCATTTTTGGGAAGGGATAGCGCGCTGACAGTTGTAGCGTCTATGTTGCTATGACTACTGTCACAGAGGAGAGGACGTTTCTGGGTCCTGTCCTGATTGGCGCGCGAAAACAACAGCAGAGCATTATGGGATTCGTAGTATTAGCAGTGAATGCGCTGTATAATACCGGTGGGCCAGCTCTAGTAGTAATTTGGTATTGTCTCGCAGGCCAAATATAATTACCCCGCGGGCCAGAGTTTGACACCCATGTTGTAGAGCATGAACCTACAGGAACGGGCCACCGCCTTGATGTTAGTTGAGAACGACAGGGTGTTTTCCAGGATCACGCCAAGGTTCTTAGCGCTCTGGGAGGAGGACACAATGGAGTTGTCAACCGTGATGGCGAGATCATGGAACGGGCAGTCCTTCCCCGGGAGGAAGAGCAGCTCCGTCTTGCCGAGGTTCAGCTTGAGGTGGTGATCCGTCATCCACACTGATATGTCTGCCAGACATGCAGAGATGCGATTCGCCACCTGGTTATCAGAAGGGGGAAAGGAGAAGATTAATTGTGTGTCGTCTGCATAGCAATGATAGGAGAGACCATGTGAGGATATGACAGAGCCAAGTGACTTGGTGTATAGCGAGAATAGGAGAGGGCCTAGAACAGAGCCCTGGGGGACACCAGTGGTGAGAGCGCGTGGTGCGGAGACAGATTCTCGCCACGCCACCTGGTAGGAGCGACCTGTCAGGTAGGACGCAATCCAAGCGTGGGCCGCGCCGGAGATGCCCAACTCGGAGAGGGTGGAGAGGAGGATCTGATGGTTCACAGTATCAAAGGCAGCCGATAGGTCTAGAAGGATGAGAGCAGAGGAGAGAGAGTTAGCTTTAGCAGTGCGGAGCGCCTCCGTGACACAGAGAAGAGCAGTCTCAGTTGAATGACTAGTCTTGAAACCTGACTGATTTGGATCAAGAAGGTCATTCTGAGAGCAGGAGAGCTGGCCAAGGACGGCACGTTCAAGAGTTTTGGAGAGAAAAGAAAGAAGAGATACTGGTCTGTAGTTTTTGACATCGGAGGGATCGAGTGTAGGTTTTTTCAGAAGGGGTGCAACTCTCGCTCTCTTGAAGACGGAAGGGACGTAGCCAGCGGTCAAGGATGAGTTGATGAGCGAGGTGAGGTAAGGTAGAAGGTCTCCGGAAATGGTCTGGAGAAGAGAGGAGGGGATAGGGTCAAGCGGGCAGGTTGTTGGGCGGCCGGCCGTCACAAGATGCGAGATTTCATCTGGGGAGAGAGGGGAGAAAGAGGTCAAAGCACAAGGTAGGGCAGTGTGAGCAGAACCAGCGGTGTCGTTTGACTTAGCAAACGAGGATCGGATGTCGTCGACCTTCTTTTCAAAATGGTTGACGAAGTCATCCGCAGAGGGAGGAGGGGGGGGGGGGGGGGATTCAGGAGGGAGGAGAAGGTGGCAAAGAGCTTCCTAGGGTTAGAGGCAGCTGCTTGGAATTTAGAGTGGTAGAAAGTGGCTTTAGCAGCAGAGACAGAAGAGGAAAATGTAGAGAGGAGGGAGTGAAAGGATGCCAGGTCCGCAGGGAGGCGAGTTTTCCTCCATTTCCGCTCGGCTGCCCGGAGCCCTGTTCTGTGTTAAGGACAACACTGCTCACTCCACACATCAGCCACAGTTTAATTATGGCATGTTTTGACATATCTAAAAAGGGCAAGACATGCCATATCTCTGTTGGCTGTTACGCCAAATGTCTCAATTTTCTTTAGAGGATGCATTGGGCATTTCCTGATCCAGAGACTCTTTGGAAGGCTTCAGCCTAAAATGAAACCTGCCTGAATAATTTACAAATCTTGTTTGCTTGTTTAGCCACTTCTACATGTCAGGGACATCACATAAAGTACTTTCCTACAACCATGTTCCTAGCCACTCCCTAGTCTAACTGGCAGCAACCCACCAATCAAGAACCCCGTGAACCCTATAAAACCATGTGCAACAGAACCACTCTGTTAGCGTTTCCTCTACACACTGCTGAGATCAGATATACAGTCTGGAGTTGTCCTGGGAACAGTGTTTACAGCAATAGGGGGATTTAGTAGACAGATAAAGACAGAGTAGGGTGGGGAGAGATTTAGGGTCTAAACCTGTTGGCTCAAACAGGGCCTGTTGCTCTAAGCCCCTTCATTCTCTGTCTCAGCATAATTTTGATGGTATCCCAGCCTAGCACCACACTGACCAGGACAATAATATTATAAATATTTTTATCCAGAGAGCAACTTACAGTTTACACACACATATGAGGTGAATGCAGGATTTGAACAGCCATGCTGTCGTTGCCACACCTTTGTGTATATGCTCCAGCTTATCTTCTCTAAACCAGTGCACAGAAAAACACATTGGAAAATAATTGAGTCCACCTGGAAAGCATCTTGTTTTTATGGGGGTGGGATTAATAAGGTTGTTCTTTCAAGAAGAATTTAACTCCTTCAGCACAAGGAAACACAAACAACATTTGGAAACTAGTTTAACTATTAGTCTTTCAGAAAATATACTACAATATTAGAAAAAAAATATTTTAAAATGTAGTCTTAAAAAATACATATTATACTGTATATGACTTGCCTAGGAAAATGTTGATATGCCGAACTCAAGGTAGCCAGGTAGGCCTACACTCCATCCCTACAGTCCAGGCGTTCACCATCGGTCGGTCAGTCTCTGTCGAGGCAGACATGCTTGCTTATATCATCCTTTAGTCTGATTGGTCACATTATGAGCAGGACATCACACCTGAGATTCATGCGAACCCAATACACACATTTGCCTTTAAGCAACTTTGAAACAGTGGCGGTCGGTGCCGTTAAAACAATATGGTTTTTTTAATGAACATGGCCTTATTTCTATTACAGCATATTGGATGACGGTCATTCATATTCCATTCACCCAGTTCAATGTAACAGCGATAGATTTAGGATAGTGCATTATACTCAAATGTTCTCTATACCCATAATGAGGTTGCTACAACCTAGCCTATGAATGAAAGTTTACAATGTACAGTAGGTGCACAGGTCGACAGAAATGTGAGTAATCAAGGTTGAAAGACATTGGCACATGTAATACCGCTTTGCACACTATTGTCTGCATCTAGCTGGTCTAGGGTGTAATCATTAGTCCAACAGTTGCAAACAAGAGTTTCTATTGGACAAATTCAGGCATGTTTATCCCCATTTCGTTCTGTTTGCCTCCCATTAAGAAACGTTTTTCAGCAGAATCGGCAAAATGAATACACCCCTGATCACATGCAAATACAGTTCCCTTTCATAACAACCACATACAAACAACATGATCTCTTTGATTGTTGATTAATTCCTTCACACGTCAACGGCACTCCTCCTCTCACCTTTTTCCCATCGCTTGTGGACTTCAGTGCACAACACATCAGCTTTCTGTGACCATGGGAAAAAACCTTTCCAAGCCAAACCTTCATATCATAACCGTTACACACAGACTACATCATTGTCACCATATTAACGTCATAGTAAACATAGCTACTAGAACTAACGTGTTAGTAAACACGCTACAATCATGCAGTACCGTGTAAAGCAAGCAGTTTAGCAGTTACACTGGCAGGCCCCGGTGGCAATAAATTAATAAAACCAAAAGCTTACCATGACTTGGAAGAGTTCCAGTGTTGGATAGCCATAGCCATAGCCAGCTAGCTAACATAGCATCCCTCTGTTTGAGCAGGCTAAACTAGCTAGCTGCATTTGCTAGCTAAGTCAAGGTGAAAGTTAGAATTGTCTGTGTAAATGCAGTCTAAGTTATTTGTTCATCTTATTCATTAGTTAAAAGCAGTGGAGAGCAACTTACAGTTAGTTATGTTTCACTGTTTTTATTTTTATGAAATTCACTGAAAAGGATCGTCATCCCCTTCCTCAGAGGGTCCTCCACTGCTTTTAACTAATGAATAAGATGAATAAATAACTTAGACTGCATTTACACAGGCAGCCCAATTCTGAACATTTTCATTAATTGGTCTTTTGACCAAATGGGCTCAGCTCTTTTGCCAATAATTCGGCAAAAGATCAGAACTGGGCTGTTTGTGTAAACGCAGGCCATGTGTCTCATATCCAATAAATAAACGGAGGCCATATGTAGCTCGATCTACTGCCATGTAGCCACTTCCCACAATCCGACCACATACCCTTTTCCAGGGCCGGCAGCAGAATGAATCAGTTGGACAGGCCTTTGATTTCCATAAGGGGGCACGTTTTCTCATGGGACCTCCTTTTTTAAATGGGTGTAATAGTAAAGACCATAGGCAGCTCGTGAGTTTCAAGTTTGGTGAAGCTTACAATTGATCATACCAGTTCTACCGATCTGTGTGCCAGTTAAAATTATTTTTATATACGCTTTTTCGTGTTACAGTTTCATTTCAATAATAACGTTTTCATTTCTCTAATTCATTGTCACGTTAATCGTCATCTTCTAAGTACAATATATAGGCCTAATGCCGACAAAACAGTACGAAATATCCTGATGAAAATTCATTTTTTTTTCAATCACATTAATCTCTACTCCGTCTGTCTGCCTCCCTTAATATTTGTCTTGACTTGAGCTATCGCTAGTGAAGTGCAACATATAAAATCATCACTTGGTCCGGCCAGAAGCTGTCACTAGTGAACTTGCAACATTGTGTCAACTCCGGACAGACAGCTGTTTTTTTATGACGTTCCCACTGGATATATGGGATCATCAGATAATTATATTTTGCTCTTTCACACCGAGGCTTGTTGAATATCGAGGTGTTGGAAATATTTTTTAACCAATGAAGAACGTGGTCCCGTGTGGCTCAGTTGGTAGAGCATGGCGCTTGCAACGCCAGGGTTGTGGGTTCAATTCCCACGGGGGGACCAGGGTTCTATTCCCACGGGGGGACCAGGATGAATATGTATGAACTTTCCAATTTGTAAGTCGCTCTGGATAAGAGCGTCTGCTAAATGACTTAAATGTAATGTAAATGTAACTATTATTCGCAATGGATGTTAATAAAAACAGACTTCACTGACTTGTGTGAAGAAAAAATGACTGAGATGGTCAGTTTACAGTGCATTTGGAACATTTGAGCATTTGACTTTTTCCACATTTTGTTACATTACAGTCTTATTCTAAAATGGATTAAATAAATTAAAAAGTATCACCAATCTACACACAAAACCTCATAATGACAAAGTGAAAACGGGTTTAGAAATGTTTGCAAATGTATTACAAATAAAAAACAGAAATACCTATTTAGATAAGTATTCAGACCATTTGCTATGAGACTCGAAATTGAACTCAGGTGCATCCTGTTTCCATTGATAATCCTTGAGATGTTTCTACAACTTAATTGGAGTCCACCTGTGGTAAATTCAACTGATTGGCCATGATTTGGAAAGGCACACACCTGTCTATATAATGTACCACAGTTGATAGTGCATGTCAGAGCAAAAACCAAGCCATGAGGTTGAAGGAATTGTCGGTAGAGCTCTGAGACAGGATTGTGTCGAGGCACAGACCTGGGGAAGACAGTGGCCTCTATTCTTAAATGGAAGAAGTTTGGAACCACAAAAACTCTTCCTAGACATGGCAGCCAAATTGAGCAATCTGGGGAGAAGGGCCTTGGTCAGGGAGGTGACCAAGAACCCGATGGTCACCCTGACAGAGCTCCAGAGTTTCTCTTTGGAGATGGGAGACCCTTCCAGAAGGACAACCGTTTCTGCAACACTCCACCAATCAGGCCTTTATGGTAGAGTGGCCAGACGGAAGCCACTCCTCAGTAAAAGGCACATGACAGCCCGCTTGGAGTTTGCCAAAAGGCACCTAAAGGACTCTCAGACCATGAGAAACAAGATTCTCTTGTCTGATGAAGCAATGATTGAACTCTTTGGCCTGAATGCCAAGCGTCACGCCTGGAGAAAACCTGGTGCCATCCCTAAGGTGAAGCATTGTGGTGGCTGCATCATGCTATGGGGATGTTTTTCAGTGGCAGGCAGTGGGAGACTAGTCAGGGTTGAAGGAAAGATGAACGGAGCAAAGTACAGAGAGATCCTTGATGAAAACCTGCTCCAGAGCGCTCGGGACCTCAGACTGGGACGAAGGTTCACCTTCCAACAGGACAACAACCCTAAGCACACAGCCAAGACAATGCAGGAGTGGCTTTGGGACTAGTCTCTGAATGTCCTTGAGTGGCCCAGCCAGAGCCCAGACTTGAATCCAATTGAACATCTCTGGAGAGACTGGAAAATAGCTGTGCCATCCAACCTGAGAGCTTGAGAGGATCTGCAGAGAAGAATGGGAGAAACTCCCCAAATACAGGTGTGCAAGCCTGGTGCATCATACACAAGAAGACTCAAGGCTGTAATTGCTGCCAAAGGTGCTACAACAAAGTACTGAGTAAAGGGTCTGAATAATTATGTAAACTCTATATTTCATTTTTTAATATTTAATACATTTGATAAAATTTCTAAACCTGTTTTTGCTTTTTCATTTTGGGTTATTGTGTGTAGATTATTGGGGGGGGGAGGGGGGGGGACTATTCAATCCATTTTAGAATAAGGCTGTAACGTAGCAAATGTCAAGGGGTCCAAATCCAATGTATTAGTGGTGTACCTGTTAAGTTAAAACAATCAGAAATAACACATTGCCAAATGGGCACTTTCCTACATATGCATGCATCCTGGAGAGAGACCACCGGGACCATATCTTCGCCACACACCCCTCCCCTTCTTTTTGATGCAACATTTTACATTATACTGTAACGACCCGGTATTGTGTTCTGTGTTTGTGGGTGTGTTATGGTTCTCATGGCTACTAGCAGGGGTTAAATATGTCAGGACAGATGGAAAGGTTGGGGGGGTATGATGGGTAATCCCGCGGGATTTGGAAATGCATAAAGAGGGATGAGTGTCTCATATCTCTCTTCTTCTGTTCGGGCCTTGATCTGTTCCTATGAGAGTGACCTTAACTCGACATGTATAATTGTGTACGTTCGGCATTAGCGGCGTGGGCTGTGGCCTGAACAATAGCCCAGTTTAGGAATAAACCTGTGTTCTGACCTGTACACCTGGAGTCCGTCTCTTTTCTCTTTAATGACCCAGCCGGGTCATTACATTGGTGTCAGAAGTGCTTTCGAACTAAGGGATCGAGACTAGGCGAGTTAGCTGTTCAGTATAGGCCGGGTTGGCTTTAGCGTGACTCGCATCTACGGTCATGATGCCTGGGGCGAGGCGGAAAATTAAGGAAGAGTCGGACAGAGTGTCCGTTGTGAGCTCGGGGGTACCCGGTCGGGAGGGTCAGGCGGCGACTGCCGTGGAGGGGCTTGAGAGCCACTTGGCGGGAGTTAAATTGTCAGTCAGCAAGATGGCAGAACTGGCGGGTTTTCCTTCACATCGCTCGAGAGCAGACGTCACGGCGACGGGGATATCGACGTCACCGGGTGCGGAAATGGCTGGGCCTGCTTATGTAAACAGAGATGGCGGCGACCTATTGCCATTAGCCACGGTAGCGGCTAAACTACCAAAGTTCAATGGACAAGGTAAATGGGAAGTTTTTTTCACTCAATTCGAGTTGTTGGCTAGAGCCGGGAGGTGGTCTGACGAGACGAAAGCGTTACAGCTTGCCCTGAGCCTGGCGGAGGAGGCGTCGGAATGCCTGCTAACGCTAGCCCCGGGCGATAGGGGCGACTACGGTGCGCTAGTGGAGGCATTGGGGGGCCGTTTCGACAGCGACGCGCAGCCCAACATGCTGCGTATTGAACTGTGTAACAAAAAGAGACTTCAGGGGGAATCATTAAAGGCGTTGGCAAGTGGTATTCTGAGCCTGACCAGGCGGGCTTATGCAACTATGCCGATTGGGGTGCAAGACGAGCTGGCACGGGACAGTTTTATTAGAGCGCTCTCTTCCACCGAACTGGGTAAGCATGTTCAGATGGCGGACCCACCATCTCTGCAGGCTGCAGTGGAGATAGCCAGGAAGAGGGAGCTGATCTGGGGTGAGGGAGTGAGAGTGGAAGTCACCAGTCAACCAGAGGTGAGAGCAGCGGTGGCTGGGGTGCCAGGGGTCACAAAGCCAGAGTGGGTTGACGAGTTGGGCGGGCTAGTCAAGACTGCTTCGCTTGTCATGGAGAGGGGCTCCAGGCAACGTCGCAGTGTCAGCTCAACTCCTATTGTCTGCTGGGGTTGTGGCCAACCTGGCCACATTCAGCGGGAGTGTGGCAGATTCCCCCGTCACCAGAGAAACGACAACGGGTTCTCGCGCAGGGGGCAGCGCGGGCCCACCCCCCCGCCCCCGAACCCACTGTAAGCAAAGGAGGTACCCAGCAGCGCAGACAAGAGGGTGGGGACCTGCTCCCCCAGGGTGTAGCTGCCGCCGTGTTTCCTAGTCCGGTAGTTGTGGTGGGACGTACCACCGTTGGGGACTTCTGCAATGTCGTCGTCAAGGTAGAGGGGGTGGAATGTTTGGCCCTGGTCGACACGGGCTCTACAGTAACCCTGGTGAGACCAGACATACTACCTGTTGGGGTGTGGGTGGAGCCGACCCATGTCCAGCTACGGACTGTCACGGGGGAGCTAGCCCCCATGTTAGGGAAGTGTCAGCTATCTGTGACTGTGGGGGGGAGAACTGTGGGGTGTCCGGTGTGGGTAGCAGCGGTGCAGGACCCCTGTATACTGGGAATGGACTTTTTGAAAAACTGTGGGGCTCAGTTGGACTTAGCGTCAGGTACTTTGAGGCTGTCGGGGGGGCCCACAGTGGGAATGTCGCCTTCGGGAGGGCCAGCAGGGGGCAGGGCTGTTCCTCCGTCTTCCTCCAAGCTTGCAGAAACTCCACCGGTCATCCCGGCTGCTCCCTTGGTCGTTGTGCCATCCCAGCAGCTGTCTCCGGTGGCGACGGCCTTCACTCCCCATCATGGTGCAAGCACAGGCAGCCCAGTAGCCCAAAACACACTGGCCCCTTCAACCCATCAGCCCGACGGGGGGAAGGAGGAAGCTATCGACGCCGTCGAGGCTGTGTGGCTGAAGAACTGTCAGGGTCTGGATGAGGGACAACAGAGACAGTTAAAGCAGCTGCTGTTGGACTTTAAAGATAGCTTCGCTTGGGGGGAAGATGAGGTAGGACAAACGCACCTAGTTCAGCACGAAATAGACACTGGGGACGCCCGACCCATTAAAATTCGGCCCCGTCGTATTCCCCTTGCCAGGAGGGAAGCAGCAGACACAGCTATTGTTGACATGTTGCGGGCTGATTTCATTGAGCCATCAGATAGCCCATGGTCCGCGCCGGTCGTCATGGTGCCTAAGAAAGGGGGTAAACTTAGGTTTTGTGTTGACTACAGGGGCCTAAATTCTGTCACCACTAAAGACTCTTATCCCCTACCGAGGATTGATGAGTCGCTAGACCACGTGAGAGGGTCCTCGTGGTTCTCCTCCCTTGATCTGCGCAGTGGCTACTGGCAGGTGCCCCTCTCGCCAGGGGCACGTGAAAAAACGGCCTTCTCCACAGATAGGGGCCATTGGCAGTTCAAGGTGCTGTGCTTCGGGCTCTGTAATGCTCCTGCCACCTTTGAGAGGCTCATGGACAGAGTGCTGGCGGGGGTTCCGAGAGACGAGTGTGTTGTGTACTTAGACGACATATTGGTGCACGGCACATCGTTTGAGGGGGCACTGGGGGCAATTAGGCGAGTGTTGGAGAGAATCTCGGGGGCGGGGCTAAAATTACATCCGGGAAAGTGCCATTTCATGCAAAGGGAGGTGGCGTTCCTGGGGCATCAGCTGGGTGGTGAGGGCATCAGCACGATGCCAGACAAAGTAGAGGCTGTGAGGGGGTGGCCAGTTCCAGGGGGAAAAAAAGAGGTTAAGAGCTTCCTGGGGCTGGCATCCTACTATCGTAGGTTTGTGAAGGGGTTTGCGGGGGTAGCGGCTCCTTTGAACCAGCTACTCAAGGAGGACACTGTTTTTCAGTGGACCGAAGAGCACCAGCGGGCGTTTGAGGCCCTCAAACGGGCCCTGATGGAGGCCCCTGTCCTGGCCTCACCAGACCCGAACCGTCCGTTCATCCTGGACACCGACGCAAGCAATGAGGGGTTGGGGGCTGTGCTGGCTCAGCGGGGTTCTGATGGGGAACACGTAGTAGCTTATTACAGCAGGACTTTTGATAAGGCTGAAAAACGCTACTGCGTGACAAGGAGAGAGCTTTTGGCTGTCGTGGCAGCAGTACGCCATTTCAAGTACTACCTGGGGGGCCTGCCGTTTGTGGTCCGGACGGATCACTCCGCCCTGCAGTGGCTTCTCTCCTTCAAGGAGCCAGAGGGTCAGATTGCCCGCTGGCTGGAGGAGCTACAACCCTACGCCTTCCAGGTGGAGCACAGAGCCGGCCTTCGCCACAGCAATGCAGACGCCTTGTCCCGCCGCCCGTGTGCTGAGGATGGCTGTGGGTACTGCGCCAAACGGGTGGAGCGAGAGAGAGAACTGTGCAGGGAGGAGGGAGTCACCGCCACGGTGAGTCATCTGAGTGTGACAGAGTGCCGGGAGCTTGAGGCTGTGGATGTTGGGGAGTGGAGGCGTCGCCAGGAGGAGGACGCAGAGCTGTGTCCTGTGCTGCGGTGGGTGGAAGAGAGAAGACGACCGCCGTGGGGGGACGTAGCCCCTCTATCACCAGTCACCAAAGGACTGTGGGCTAAATTCACAGTCCTTAGAGTGGCTGAGGGAGTGCTCTAGAGGGGGTGGAAAAAGCCAGCGACTGGAGAAATTACGTGGCAGGTAGTGGTGCCCAAAAGGCTGCAGGGGAGCGTGTTACAGCAGCTTCATGGGGGAGTAGGCGCAGGGCATTTTGGGGTCTCCAAAACGTTAAAGCGCATGCGTAAAGGCTTCTATTGGGCCAGGCACAGGAGGGATGTTGAGGACTTTTGTAGGCAGTGCGATGAGTGTGCTGCTAAAAAAGGACCTCCAGGTCAGTCACACGCCCTCCTACAACAATTCCCAGTAGGGGAGCCCATGGAGAGACTGGGGGTAGACATAGTAGGGCCGTTTCCAACCACAGACAGCGGTAACAGGTGGATTCTAACCGCTATGGACTACTTCACCAAGTGGCCGGAGGCTTACGCTCTCCCAGACCAGGAGGCGGGGACAGTAGCTGATGCGTTGGTGGGGGGAATAATCAGTCGGTTCGGGGTGCCACAGTCTATTCACAGCGACCAGGGGAGAAACTTCGAGTCACGGGTGTTCACAGAGTTGTGTAGACGGTTAGGCGCGGGGAAGACGCGCACTACTCCGCTTCACCCTCAGAGTGATGGGTTGGTGGAAAGATTCAACAGAACATTAGCACAGCAGCTGGCCATCGTTACCTCAAAACACCAGAGAGATTGGGACACCCACTTACCGTTTATTCTTATGGCGTGTAGGTCGGCTGTTCAAGAATCGACTGCGTGCTCCCCAGCACTACTAATGTTAGGTCGTGAGTTGCGCACCCCAGCAGAACTGACGTTTGGCCACCCTCCTGATAGTGGCGACCGGGTTTTGCCTGGCCCGGACTATGTGTGTCGTCTGCAGAACCGGTTAGAAGCGGCTCACACCTTCGCAAGAGAGCAACTCGAGAACGCAGGGGTGCGCCAAAAGCGCCACTACGACTCGCGCGCTAGGGGGAGGCACTTTGGAGCGGGAGAATGTGTGTGGCTTCACAACCCCACACGCAAGAAGGGGCGGTGCCCAAAGCTGGACAGTGCATGGGTGGGGCCGTGTCTGGTGATAGAGAGAGTGGGGGAGGTGACGTACCGGGTGGAGGTCCCTCCACGGAGCAGGAAGGTGGTGGTCCACCGGGATCGATTGGCACCCTACAGAGGGAGGAAAACGGTAGGGAATGGGAGTGAGGTCTCTGATGTGAGCCCACGGGAACAGTCTAACGAGGGGATTCTAGCGCAACCTGAGCCTGGGGAGGGGGCTGCTTCTTCGGAGGGCGCTGGAAATGACATTGGGGCAGAGGAGTGTTCTGGGGGTTCACCGGGGAGAGTCACGGGGAGGCCCAAGAGACTGATGCGACCTCCGGGTCGTTTTAAGGATTTTGTTGTGTAACCCTAGGGGCTAGGGTTTAGAAAGGGGGGGGGGCTATGTAACGACCCGGTATTGTGTTCTGTGTTTGTGGGTGTGTTATGGTTCTCATGGCTACTAGCAGGGGTTAAATATGTCAGGACAGATGGAAAGGTTGGGGGGGTATGATGGGTAATCCCGCGGGATTTGGAAATGCATAAAGAGGGATGAGTGTCTCATATCTCTCTTCTTCTGTTCGGGCCTTGATCTGTTCCTATGAGAGTGACCTTAACTCGACATGTATAATTGTGTACGTTCGGCATTAGCAGCGTGGGCTGTGGCCTGAACAATAGCCCAGTTTAGGAATAAACCTGTGTTCTGACCTGTACACCTGGAGTCCGTCTCTTTTCTCTTTAATGACCCAGCCGGGTCATTACAATACTATGTTCACACATGTTTTAGACGCTTTTCACTGACAGCTGCAACTCAATCAGTTAGACCTACTGCCACACAGTGGCTACCCAAATCGGGGCTTCCTAAACACATTTCTGAATTGAAACAATCCACAGCAACAAAAAAGAAGCTCATGCTCTCCGGTGAAGTACTTTAAATTATTTTATTTAGACAGGAATAATTATATAATTTTGACGTATCAATTTACGATCCTCAAGTTTCCGCCCTAACATTGTGAATCTTTGTTCCAAAGGCGGGAAGGCGGGCATATTCAAGACAGATTTTGGCGTCTCCGCGCTGAAACTATACCACCATAGAAAACAGCCGATCGAGCGAAACACCTCCTAGCGGTCTAAGGCTGATCCTGTCTGGTATGATATTTCGTCCAGACAGTCTACAAATACTGAAACAAACAAACCGATTGTGCGGCGGCGCACAATCACGGCCGGTTGTGAACCAGGGTGTCTGTGGGGACGCCTCCAGCACTGAGACGCAGTGCCTTACACCGCTGCGCTACTCGGGAGTCTTCTCTTAACAAGATGGGTCACTATTCTGATAATTGCTCTCATGACTTGGATACATTTTGGGATGAGTTGAGAAACAAATGTGTGCCATGTCATCAACATCCACAGCACCCGATCCGACCAGGTGAGCTTGAAATGCTGCAAATATTATCTTTATTTGATGTTGCTACGTTTTGTGCACAGCGCACACTTGTAGTCTACAAACAAATATACATTTTTTTTACCAGGGTACGAATTTAGTCCAAACTGTGGCAGGCATGATGATGGGGGGAAGTCGGAAGGACCGTATCGACCTTGTGCCGCCCAGACCTTCAATAATGGGAGATCCGTGACCTGCCAACCCTGTTCTAGCTGCCCCCAAAATTATCAAAAGCTGTCCGAATGCAACGCAACGACAGACACGCAATGCTGCGAATCGAGGTGAGCTCAAATTCAGTCTGGGATAGCTTCAAATTTTGACAAGAAAAAAAAGATGCCCATTTGTTTTTCATCTGGTTGTGGATGGTTGAGTAACATGTTTAACTGTAAACCCTATATCTAGGGACCAGACAGGCTGTTGGAAGGAAGCCCTGGGTACTACGGTGAGTTTAATCTATGATGATGAAGCTGATGTTTCTAGTTAGTTATTAAGAGCATTTGTGTGGTAGACTTTGAAGTCCACTCTCAAACTTATCATGGCAGTTATTCTTCTGTAGACTCAAACTACATCAACAACAGTGACCCAGGGAGGCCATTTATTCACAAATGTTTTCAATTTTTGTCAAGGACTTCCCAATAGGGAAAAGAGAAAACAAAACAAACTTATTACATTTGGAATGACATAGTTAATATGTTGACTTCACTTCACATTTTAGACTCAACAGGTGCAACGGTCAACAACGTTAAGGGTCCAAATGTCAACATCAAATCCCACCACAGCCAAACACATTGATTCGTTTGCAACTGAACATGTCAACCATCAGACTGCATGTAAGTTACAACCCAACCCCCAAATATGAGCCATTTTAGAAGTAATATTAGAAGGTACTGAGTTTGATAATACCAGTCCTTCACCATTCAAAAATATGACTAAACTGTTTTGTTAGAATACTGCTGAACATGTCTAACTGCTCATTGTCACGCTCCTCTGTGTTCTTTCAGGGATAGTGCTTACAGTCATCTTGGTTCTCTCTGTACTTGCATTTCTCTTATTCATCTATATTAAGAAGAGAAGGAGAAGACCAAGAGCCTTTTGGCTCAGAGGTGAGCAGAATGATGAGCATTAAGCAGAATTAAAAATTTTCGAACTGTCAATGTATAACACAGACCAACTGGTTTGACATGTTTGCTTAAAACCACTTTAACTCTTCCACTTACCTTACTCTGTGTATAACGCACGTTTCTCCTGTCCTGTTTTTGAATGGGTGTGGTTTGACACAGATAAGGATAATAAGCCATGCTTTAAGGTCAACCTTAACTGCCTCCCATCAGACAATATCCTGTATACCAACCAACAGTCACGGAGCAGTAGGAGAACAGCAGCTGTCAATGAAGAGGTTGCTCTCCTACAGTCAGAGACAAGGAGCCTAGAGGACATTTTGAGTGAGTTATCAAGTGCTATTACTAATAGAGCTACTACCAGTCTGTTATTCATTGGTATTACTAGTACCTCTACATCACTACTCTTCCATAAGTTGCTAGAAGGCTCTTGAGGTTTTAACACGTCACTCAAATTTCAGCTCAAATCTCCCATGACATTTGGGTGGTTCCATGAAATGGG
Source organism: Salvelinus fontinalis (assembly GCF_029448725.1). Classification (NCBI taxonomy): domain Eukaryota; kingdom Metazoa; phylum Chordata; class Actinopteri; order Salmoniformes; family Salmonidae; genus Salvelinus; species Salvelinus fontinalis. The sequence continues at coordinate 19,173,113 of NC_074670.1, read as the reverse complement.
TCCCTTTTGTGTTTCTTTAATATTTGAAGTAGAAATTGTGCACCAATATTTTATTTGAAATGCCTGCTATATTAAATGAAGTGCCCTTTAATATAGACCAGGTCTATATTAAAAAAATCAGGTCTTTCATATGACTAAAGACTCAAAAGACTTTAAACTATTCCTTTTAAAATAATTGTTTCATAAGAAACATTGAACATCTAATAGTCAAATCATAGTGTAAAAGCAGGTGAGCTGGTTCTACTCTTTTTGTACATTTTCTGGTGTTTTGAGGTTGACAACTGAGTGGGTTGAGCAGAACAAGTCAACTCTGTTACCCAACAATTTACATTGGGAAGATTGCATTCAATTGCCCCTCCCTGTTACACATAAGCTTCCATTCCCTCTGTCAAAGGGGATTCATAGCTGATTTAAGATGAAATCGTCAACCCGGTTACTTTATTAGCCACTTAATATAGTAATTATTTTATTTAACCTCTTGAGATGGCAAATCATGTTTTTTATTAAGGTGACTGTGTGCTCATGACATAATGTTAAAATGATGTGAAATCAGGTTTTTCTCCACCAAGTTACACTACGCAAAAGGGACTCATTTCGTGGAACGGCCCATTAATTCATGATTTACGCATTTGGCTCTGGATTGACACAAGTCAGCATTACAGACGCGTAACTCACCCTTAGTGATATTTCCCCTTGTCTCACCAGGTCCTGACATCCAGTCGGCGCCGCTGCAGACGGTTCTGGACAACCTGGACGTTCTAGAGGAGCTTGTGATCCTGCTGGACCCGGAGATCCCTGGGGTGAAGAACACCAGGCACCTAGCATCTCGCTGCTCCTTCCCCGCCACCTGGATTACCTACACCTACTCCCTGAGGGACAGCAAGAGCCCCCTGAGGGCTGTGCTGGAGGGGATCACCACCAAGCACCCAGACTGGACTGTAGGACAATTGGCCAGGCTGCTGAGAGAGATGGACCGGAACGACGCAGTGGCGGTGCTCACCAAGCTCGCCTTGCTTAAGGTTGTCTAGTCCGGGTGTGTTTTGTGTTGGGCCCGGAAAAGATGGCACCATCCAGATACAACCACGAGTCTCTACCACCTGCCAAGGCACTGAGATATAACAAGAGGGCCAGTAGGAGGCATGCTTTCCAAAGTCCCAAGGCAGTGATTGGCAACACTGTTCTTTTGCATTAGGGTTCAAATAAGATATTTAACTGTGATAACATGGCACTTATTACTTAAAGCAGAGATGTTAACCCCGGTGTCCTGAAAACGAAGAGTTGCACACTCTAGTAGCTCAGATGCAATAATGTCATGACCTAATAACCAACGTTTCGACAGACAAGCTGTCTTCATCAGGGTATAATGACAAACACGGTGGGGTGATTAGTTTATATAGCGTCAAAGGACACACACGTGTCTGTAATCATGACCGGGTGTGGCTTGATATCATTGGCTCCTTTTCAGATATACAGTGGGGCAAAAAAGTTTTTAGTCAGCCACCAATTGTGCAAGTTCTCCCACTTAAAAAGATGAGAGAGGCCTGTAATTTTCATCATAGCTACACTTCAACTATGACAGAAAAAATGAGGGGGAAAAAATCCAGAAAATCACATTGTAGGATTTTTTATGAATTTATTTGCAAATGATGGTGGAAAATAAGTATTTGGTCACCTACAAACAAGCAAGATTTCTGGCTCTCACAGACCTGTAACTTCTTCTTTAAGAGGGTCATCTGTCCTCCACTCGTTACCTGTATTAATGGCACCTGTTTCAACTTGTTATCAGTATAAAAGACACCTGTGAACAACCTCAAACAGTCACACTCCAAACTCCACTATGGCCAAGACCAAAGAGCTGTCAAAGGACACCAGAAACAAAATTGTAGACCTGCACAAGGCTGGGAAGACTGAATCTGCAATAGGTAAGCAGCTTGGTTTGAAGAAATAAACTGTGGGAGCAATTATTAGGAAATGGAAGACATACAAGACCACTGATAATCTCCCTCGATCTGGGGCTCCACGCAAGATCTCACCCCGTGGGGTCAAAATGATCACAAGAACGGTGAGCAAAAATCCCAGAACCACACGGGGGGACCTAGTGAATGACCTGCAGAGAGCTGGGACCAAAGTAACAAAGCCTACCATCAGTAACACACTACGCCGTGTCAGGGACTCAAATCCTGCAGTGCCAGACGTGGCCCCCTGCTTAAGCCAGTACATGTCCAGGCCCGTCTGAAGTTTGCTAGAGAGCTTTTGGATGATCCAGAAGAAGATTTGGAGAATGTCATATGGTCATATGAAACCAAAATAGAACTTTTTGGTAAAAACTCAACTCGTCGTGTTTGGAGGACAAAGAATGCTGAGTTGCATCCAAAGAACACCATACCTACTGTGAAGCACGGGGGTGGAAACATCATGCTTTGGGGCTGTTTTTCTGCAAAGGGACCAGGACAACTGATCCGTTTAAAGGACAGAATGAATGGGGCCATGTATCGTGAGATTTTGAGTGAAAACCTCCTTCCATCAGCAAGGGCATTGAAGATGAAACGTGGCTGGGTCTTTCAGCATGACAATGATCCCAAACACACCACCCGGGCAACGAAGGAGTGGCTTCGTAAGAAGCATTTCAAGGTCCTGGAGTGGCCTAGCCAGTCTCCAGATCTCAACCCCATAGAACATTTTTGGAGGGAGTTGAAAGTCCGTGTTGCCCAGAAACAGCCCCAAAACATCACTGCTCTAGAGGAGATCTGCATAGAGGAATGGGCCAAAATACCAGCAACAGTGTGTGAAAACCTTGTGAAGACTTGCAGAAAACGTTTGACCTCTGTCATTGCCAGCAAAGGGTATATAACAAAGTATTGAGATAAACTTTTGTTATTGACCAAATAGTTATTTTCCACCATAATTTGCAAATAAATTCATTAAAAATCCTACAATGTGGTTTTCTTTTCTCATGTTGTCTGTCATAGTGTACCTATGATGAAAATTACAGGCCTCTCATCTTTTTAAGTGGGAGAACTTGCACAATTGGTGGCTGACTAAATACTTTTTTGCCCCACTGTATATAGAACATACAAAAACATGAATGGATAGCATGCGATCATAGATACAATTTTGCTATATCGGCCTACAAACATATACAATGAATAGCAAAATCACAATAATGGCTTCAAATCAAAGTCTAGGCAGCCTCTCGTTTTAACAATAAATTGTCGAGCCCCCCCCCCTCCGAGCCCCCCCCCCCCCCGGCATTGACGTGTTCAATGCCGATATAACGTAGGTACGAAATCGAGTGGTTCACTTCCAAAAAGTGGGCCGTAACTGGGTATGTCGAGTTTTTGCACCTAATGGTGCTACGATGCTCCGAGATCCGTACTTTTAATTCACGCTTCATTTTACCACAAGGACATAAATAACACCTTTGATTGGGATCCGAAAACACATTACTGATACTGTCATCGTATCTTAGAATGTGCCAATGTTTGTGAACGATTCCCTTAATTTGTTCAGAGCACTTTGAATAGCAGGTAGTGAGGATGCAAGAATGCTTCTCTTTGAGACTTTCTCAATGGCAGTGTTAATCTGACAATTTTTGTATCTGTCAAAATCGGATTGTTTTTTGCCAATTATTGTGATTAGACAGAATTGGCTGCAGGGAAAACTGTTTTTCAACGGAAGCGGTTGACAGCTATCTGCCCTCAACAGACTGTTACAATCAGTAGGTGTCCTGTAAAGATCAGTGTATAGAACATTATCCTCACACAAAATCAGAAGATCAAGATGACTGATTTGACGTGTGTCAGATTGCATAGTAAATCTCAGGTGCTCAGAAGAAGAGTTAAGTTCCCAACCTGTCCCTCACACAATCATGGCTACCTGATCATTATAATTTTATGTCAAAATGTATTATCACCATGATTTTATCACCAACCAACGATTTTGCTGTATTTATACATTGCATGTTGTTGTATAAATGTCATATCAGCATTTATTTATTTTTTCAATTGACCAAGTATGATTTGTTCAAACATCTTAACATCTTTATTAAGCAAATAACATTATAAATAAAAAAAGTGCATAGAAAAATTTAACAGGTTTAGAAATATGTATTCAATTATTTACAAACTCAGGGTTTATTTGTACAAGGTAACAAAGACAAGTTCACACATTTTCTTATGTCTTTTACACTTTGTTATACTTTAAAATAACCCTACCATATAGAACAATACAGCTTTCTGAACCAGTTCTGGGAGAGATCGTCATGGTAACTTCAGGTTTCCAACTAGTGCTTTGCATGCTTCATTGAACACACAGGCCAGCTCTGCAGGACATTAAAACCAAGTTACTCTTATTATATTATCATCATCATCCTCTTTTTTGCATTAGTATTCTTTAACATCTGTCAGAACAACTGAGGTAGAATCCTGGCAAGAGGTTGGGGAGTGGAGTGGGTATAGAGAAACTTTCTGCTCTGAGAGGTGTTCCCATTTCCGGTTTTAAGCAGAAAGGGAAGCTAGGTTAAGGATAGCCGTATCCCTGAAATCCAGATGCATCCTGTTAATGGCAAACTCTGCTAAGGGTGTTAGATGATTGACACATGGGAAAATCTGAACAGAAACATTAATAAATACAGCTATTTTAGAGCTCAAGCAATCTCTCACTGTAAAGATGTGAACCACAGTGTGTACATTTGATTTCCTAATATGTCTGACTGAACTGACAGCGTTGTCTAAAGTTGTACGACAGCAAACTTTAAGGTGCTGAGTGCATTCTCTCCCTATCTAGGTTTTACATCAAGACATGATTCTCTCTTAAAGCCATCCTACGGAGCAACACAGTACAGTACTGGCCTAATGCTATGCTTGAGATCTCAGGGGTGCTGTCAGTCCACACAGTCGGGAATATATAGAGTTTATAACGCATCTCTTAGTGGTGTAACTTGGACAGTGTTCCACCCTTCCACCCTTGGATTGCGGAGAATGTCATAGAGAGAAGTCAGTTCTTTGTTAACTCCACTGAATGTGGAAGAAATATGGAGTCTGGATTTTGTTAGTTCACTAAAGACGCGCAACTGTAATGCAGCAAAGTCGTAGGCCTAATATTATTGCAAAGGTAATCAGCATTTGCCATGATAGTAATAACATACATTTTAAATAAAAAAAGACGCACTAAGGTTTCCAGCTAAACTCTTCTCTCTTGGATTGGGTAGTGTTTGCTACATACAAAAATGGTGAAGGGAAAGTTCTTAAAGATATGATTTATCTACAGCAAACTCTGTAACGGTGACACTAACCGTTATCTAACCGTTTAACTGAACATAATGGAGGTCCCTTCCCCGGTCTGTGTGAGAGGGGAGTGGAGAATGGATAGAAAAATAGTTATTATTTGCAGGGTCTCTGACCTAGGAGCCTCCAAGCCTATTGCCCATCATATCTAGCACCATGGTTCTCTGAACAGTCAACGGAAAGCAAATATGTACAACCTGACGCATGATGAGCACTGTGAAATATAACTTAAAATAAATAAAACTATGATTACAGGATCAAGTAAAGATGGAGATATGGCCAAGGGATCGACTCCCCTGCTCCCCGACAAAAAACATATAAAGAATATGTCCAAGTCTAGCTTTTCTGGTCCACCCTTATTTCAACAGAAAGGGCTTGACATTAGGGCGTCAAGGAAAATACCTCCATGCAACATAGAACCAGCATAACCACAACAGATGTCTGCAGGGTTCAGTATCCTGTTCTCAAGAAAAAAAACACACTATAACGGTAGCTACTTCCACCGTCTCCTGTGGTGAACTTGTGCAACCTCTGGCAAGTGCATATTGGTTAGAAGGCAATGTGAGCTTATGGATGCATGTCCCTGTGTGGCGCTCCTCTTCCCTCTTGCTCCCCATCTCCTGGCCTTGGTTCCTCTCCCAGTCTCTTCGTAGTGGCTCATCCTTTCCTGTATTTTCTCCTCCCCCACCTCCCAACCCAGTAAAACCTTAATTTAAGGCTTTTAACCTCTGTCTTCCCCTGTTGCCTCTGCTCTCAGCCACTCCCGTAGTGCCTTGTCCCCCCTGCAGAGACTGTGGCAGTACCACGTCCTCCTCCTGCCCCTAGTTGAGAAAGCGTCTGCATTTCCGGGCCCCGAGGTTGCAGTTGAGCTTGCTTGCTTCTGACCTTTCGCATTTAACTCTGAGAAATGAGTCACTAGAGACTCAGACACAAGAGGTTAGAACATATTTTTAACATTGCTTGTTAGGAGGAGGTAGTTGCAGAAATGGCGGAATGGCGGAATGGTTTAGCCCAACCACAATGATGACTTTAGGGGAGTTACAAAACAGAAATGGACAAAATTTCAATAATGAATTAGTTACAGCTATAAAAACGATTATGTAAACCTGTAGTTGTACAGCTCCTTTGTTACTCATAAGTCTGAATGAGAACATTGATATGTTATGTCTACCAACTTATAAATGGATAATTTGTTGATGTGAAAGTTGTTTTTTAAAGGAACAACACTTGCGGCCATGTACAACACGTTCTAAGAATGTTCTGCTAGACAAGATCTTTCATGGACTAGCTCCTGCACTATTTTAGCCAAAGCTTCCTTTTTTAAGATGTTAGCATTTAGCTGGCTTCCTTTGCGATGGCCGGCATACAATAACTCTGTAATCTGACCTTGTGGATTTGAGTGGGACTTCATCCTCTTCCTCATCGTAGGGGTTGATGTCAGGCAGCTGGCGGTGCTAGGAAGCCAGGAAGTTGAACATGTCGAAGGTGGTCTTCCTGTAAGAGAAGACAGGAACAAAGTGTTACGTTACATTTTACAGTATGCAGGCTTGACTTTCTTGATCATTTTTTTTCCCCCGAGCATTGGTATAGAATTTGGGATGTGGACATCACCCACAAACTCTTCATATGTTAATGAATGGAGGAGCATAGACGTCATACAGGTCTTATTTCTAATTTACGCAGACTGTGGGAGGTGGAGATGACACCTCAGCATTTGTTCCTCTAAACCTGACAGATGTCTACATTCAAAACATACATTTCACCAATACTCTACACAGAGAGACTAGCTTCCACTTTGAAGTTGAAAACCACCTACAGAGGGGAAAACCTAGATTCTCCAGACATTTTCTAGACAGTGGTATGGGTTGACCAACTGCAAGGTAAGGACAAAGTAATACCGGTTCCCACCATTACACTTGTGGTGATGTACAATTTCTCTGAAACTTCCAAAAGAACATTTATTTATTAAACTTCTAAGCTACGACTCATGATACCTAGGAAGTATTGGTTAAAATGTTTTCAAAATATGTAAGATGAATCTGTTAGATAACTCGGACTCAATTTACGAATTACATTCCAAAATAATGACTCCCCTTGTCATTTCTATATTTAACTTCCAGGGCCCCTGTAGTGGACAGAACACCGGGACACTGACCTGAGGTAGACCTCAGAGCGGGCGCATCCAGAGGGGTTGACAGGCAGATCCTCCTCCTGGCTGATCTGTTTAAAGAAGCGGAAGGCGTGGCTATGGCAGCGGCGGGCCCCCTGGAGCTGCTCCACCAGGAAGACCACTGTGTCGTGGAGCAGGCCCAGCATACGGGCACCTGTCATCCCAGAGAAGGACAGCTGCCTAAGCCTAGCCCCCGCCCGCGCCTCCTGGACACAGTCGATCACTGCCCTCCAGGCCTCTGAGGAGGGAAAGGAGGGGGAAGAGGAATGGAGAGAGAGAAGAGTAAGTTGTGAGTAACACAGCATAACACACAAATGTAATACATATGGAAATTAGCCTACATTTTGTGCTAGATGGTTTATTACACAAGTTAATTCTAGCCAAGTACGAGAAGGAGTATATTTCATCATGTTATGTTTAGTCATATGTAGAAATAGTGGGTATTTGTGCAGAAATCATTGCATTGAGTACTGGGTAATGTAATTATTTCTAAACTAACATTCTATAGATAACAGACACATGCAATCTATTCATTTGCCATTTCCTCCCTGAAACCTCACCCTCTACGCTGTCTGCCTCCACAATGAAGCCGTCATCGCTTTTGATCTCGAAGCGGAGGTGGGGCTGGTCTCGGCTGGGGGGACACTCATCGTCTGAGGGCATCAGCTCATCATCTGAGCACGATACAGCACCTGACAGGATGGAAATACCACAGGGTATTTTCAAATCAGGCACACTTGTTTACATTGTACAGGTATAAGAAGTATCATCAGTCATCATCATACAGACATACTGTTCATACGGCACTATTACACATACAGTGAGGCAAAAAAGTATTTAGTCAGCCACCAATTGTGCAAGTTCTCCCACTTAAAAAGATGAGAGAGGCCTGTAATTTTCATCATAGGTACACTTCAACTATGACAGAAAAAAATGAGAAAAAAAAATCCAGAAAATCACATTGTAGGATTTTTAATGAATTTATTTGCAAATTATGGTGGAAAATAAGTATTTGGTCAATAACAAAAGTTTATCTGAATACTTTGTTATATACCCTTTGTTGGCAATGACAGAGGTCAAACGTTTTCTGTAAGTCTTCACAAAAAACATAATTAAAACATATCCCCTTATCAACTGTTCCGGGGACTGCCCTCCCCAGGTAACTGTTTCGTGGTTGGCTGATGTTGTTTTCTAGAACACCTCTGGGTTTAAATTTTTTTGCTTTGTTAGGACTTTTAATTGTCAGGTTTTGAGTGATTTATAGATATTACCCAGAAAGCATTGATTGTTTGTGTGTCCGTTCAGTTGTCTTACTGCTATCAAGTCCAAACCCCACCACCGGCAACAATGTCGCCTATGGGCACAAACAAACCGTTGCTGGACCAGACAGGACTGGCAAAAAGTGCTCTTCACTGACGAGTCGCGGTTTTGTCTCACCAGGGGTGGTGGTCGGATTTGCGTTTATCATCGAAGGAATGAGCGTTACACCGAGGCCTGTACTCTGGAGCGGGATCGATTTAGAGGTGGAGGGTCCGTCATGGTCTAGAGGTGGAGGGTCCGTCATGGTCTGGGGCGGTGTGTCAGGGCATCATCAGACTGAGCTTGTTGTCATTGCAAGCAATCTCAATGCTGTGCGTTACAGGGAAGACATCCTTCTCCCTCATGTGGTACCCTTCCTGCAGGCTCATCCTGACATGACCCTCCAGCATGACAATGCCACCAGCCATACTGCTCGTTCTGTGTGTGATTCCCTGCAAGACAGGAATGTCAGTGTTCTGCCATGGCCAGGAAGTGCCCGGATCTCAATCCCATTGAGCACGTCTGGAACCTGTTGGATCGGAGGGTGAGGGCTAGGGCCATTCCCCCCAGAAATGTCCGGGAACTTGCAGGTGCCTTGATGGAAGAGTGGGGTAACATCTCACAGCAAGAACTGGCAAATCTGGTGCAGTTTATGAGGAGATGCACTGCAGTACTTAATGCAGCTGGTGGCCACACCAGATACTGACTGTTACTTTTAATTTTGACCCCCCCCCCTTTGTTCAGGGACTCATTATTCAATTTCTGTTAGTCACGTGTCTGCGGAACTTGTTCAGTTTATGTTTCAGTTGTCGAATCCTGTTATGTTCATACAAATATTTACACATGTTAAGTTTGCTGAAAATAAACGCAGTTGACAGTTAGAGGAAGTTTCTTTTTTTGCTGAGTTTACATGCATCGAGCTTGGCTGACGCTTTAAGCACACTGTTTGATAAAATAATTAAGACAGCGAGTCTCTCTCTCCTCCCTGCTGCAGCAAACAGACACCACAGCAAGTGTTTATTGCGCTGTACGTGCCAAAGCTGCAACATAATTACAGCGATTTAGTTTCTTACTTGTTTCTCAAACTGAAAAGTTCTGTTACCTAAATACCATTTGTTTAGGAAAAACATTCCCTATTTCCTCAACCCTTGATCTCTTTACGTGAAACATGTATGTATGCATGCATTTTAGACTAAACATTTATGTCCCTACTCTAAGGCTGATTACTTGACCTGTCAATGTTTTAAATTAGCTGTTTTATGATTTTGTTATAATCCTGTGATTTCTTTGGTTTTAACTAGATTACCAGTAGTCTTTCATGTTGTCTGTCTGTAATTGTGTAATGACTTGGTGCTGCCTATCTTGGCCAGGACACTCTTGATAAAGAGATTTCAAATCTCAATGAGTGCATGTTAAATACAAGTTTAAATTAATAAATGTCATATTCTAGCTCTGAGTCAGTGCTTCAGTCCCCCATCCAGAATAGGCCATGTATATGTAGTGAATGAAATGGACTTTGTGCATCTTATCTTTGGTGTCATAAACAATCCTTGGTTCCTGCCTGTGTCTGTTCAAGAGAGGAGGGGGAGGGCCCCCCCCCCCCCCCCCCCAGGAAAACATCTGGAAGAACGCCCAGAATGAGGTTCTTTAAGTTAAGATAGAGACAGAGCCAGTCACATGTGGTGAAAGCACTCGTGAGAGAGATCATACCCAGGTGGGGTCTGCCATCAAACATTATTAGGCCCTTGACTATATTTTGGCAGGTCAAGGGGGCACTTGTGCAATCATTGGTGATGAATGTTGTACTTTTGTCCCAGATCACTTTTCAAATGTGAATGATTTTGCCGAATACATTGCCACAGTTGCTAAGAATAATTCTCCAAAACCAGATTGGACGCTTGCAACTTGGTTTGAATCCCTGTTTGTAAATTGGGGATCACAAATTGCCCAGTGCAGTGTGTGTTTTTTGTTTAGTTTGCTTAATTGTGTTATTAACATGCTGTAAGGCAATTTGTGCCTCTCTGACTGGTAAGATTTCAACTGTTATTATGTTGTTTTCTGCTCCTCCAGAGAATGGTGAAACGAATGAGCTACCAACTCTGGATGACCTCCCATTTCCCCCTTGTAGATGCAGACGATAAGTAATGATTGAAGTTTCTTTTCTTTTAAGTTGAGGGTAAGGTCATCTAAACCCTTAATCTGTTTTACATTATGTGGAACATAGAGCTGATGATCAAGGTCTTTGCAGAATTGTTAAACAATAGGCTTTTATATCTTGACTAGGTTGATGTCCCAGGGACAATTAGTGAAAAACATTGGTCAATCCAACCAGATGGTGGAAAGAGGTATGGAAACAATGGATAGCATTGAGAGTTGTTCACCTCTGAATCTACAGATTCCTTGTGTATGTATTTTTTTATATACTCACACACGTTGGTTATAACTTCTTGATTGTACATTTTAGCTTTATTATGATTTATGATGATTTTATAGAACCTCCTTTTGACAGAAGCTCAAATCTAAATGCTTACTTTTAAATGTAATTATTGTTAATCACACAAGTGATAAAAGGATGGAATCTTGTGAATGAAATTTACTTTGTGCATCTTATCTTTGGTCTCATTGTCACGATAGTCTAATGGATGAGACCAAAACGCAGCGTTGTAAGTGTCCATGTTAATTTAATATAACTGAACACGAAATACAAAATCACAAGGTGAAACAACGAAAATCGAAACAGTCCTGAAAGGTGACACAACACAAAACAGGAAACAGCTACCCACAAACACAGGTGGGAACAGGCTACCTAAGTATGGTTCTCAATCAGAGACAACGATAGACAGCTGCCTCTGATTGAGAACCACACCCGGCCAAACACATAGAAAAGGACAACATAGAACAAAACATAGAATGTCCACCCCAACTCACGCCCTGACCAAACCAAAATAGAGACATAAAAAAGGAACTAAGGTCAGGGCGTGACAGTACCCCCCCCCCCCCCCAAAGGTGCGGACTCCGGCCGCAAAACCTGAACCTATAGGGGAGGGTCTGGGTGGGTATTTCACCGCAGTGGCGGCTCTGGTGCGGGAACCTCGCCGCCGACCCTGGACTAGGGACCCTTGCAGTGGACCCCGGACAGGAGGGCGAATCCGGCAGCTCCGGACAGAAGGGAGACTCCGGCAGCTCCGGACAGGAGGGAGACTCCAGCAGCTCCGGACAGGAAGGAGACTCCGGCAGCTCCGGACAGGAGGGAGCCTCTGGCAGCTCCGGACTGACGCCCGTCGCTGGAGGCTCCGGACTCACGGCCTTCGTTGGAGGCCCCGTGCCATAATTCCTCACTGGAGGTTTCGTGCCATAGATCCTCACTGGAGGCTTCGTACCATGGATCCTCACTGGAGGCTTCATGCCATGGATCATCACTGGAGGCTTCGTGCCATGGATCAACACTGGAGGCCTCATGCCATGGATCATCACTGGAGGCTTCGTGCCTTGGATGATCACTGGAGGCTTCCTGCCATGGATAATCACTGGAGGCTTCGTGCCATGGATCATCACTGGAGGCTTCGTGCCATGGATCATCACTGGAGGCTTCGTGCCATGGATCACCACTGGAGGCTTCTTGCCATGGATCATCACTGGAGTGGAGAGACACACAGGAGGCCTGGCTCTGGCAGCAGGCACAGGACTCACCAGGCTGGGGAGACATGCAGGAGGGTTAGGGCTTAGCACAGGCACAGGACTCACCAGGCTGGGGAGACATGCAGGAGGGTTAGGGCTTAGCACAGGCACCGGATACACTGGGCCATGGAGGCACACTGGCGGTCTCGAGCGCAGAGCTTGCACAACTCGTCCTGGCTGGATACCCCCTGTAGCCCGGCAAGTGCGGGGAGTTGGAACAGGCCGCACTGGACTGTGCTGGCGAACCGGGGACACCGTGCATATGGCTGGTGCAGTATAACCCGGGCCGAGGAGACGCACTGGAGGCCAGATGCGCTGAGCCGGCATCATCCCTCCTGGCTTGATGCCCACTCTAGCCCGGCCGATGCGAGGAGCTGCGATGTAGCGCACCGGGCTATGCGTGCGCACTGGGGACACAGTGCGCTTCACTGCATAACACGGTGCTTACTCGATCACTCTCTCGCCACGGTAAGCACGGGGAGTTGGCTCAGGTCTCCTACCTGACTCCGCCAATCTCCCTGTGTGCCCCCCCCCCCCAAAAAAAAACAATTCTGGGGCTGCCTCTCGTGCACATTTCCTCGAGCCAACTCCTCGTTGCGTCGCCGCTCCGCTTTAGCTGCCTCCAGCTCCTCTTTAGGACGGCGATACTCTCCCGGTTGTGCCCAGCGTCCCTTTCCGTCCAAGATTTCCTCCCATGTCCAGGAGTCCATTCCACCTCGCTGCTTGGTCCTTTGGTGGTGGGTAGTTCTGTAACGATCGTCTAATGGAGGAGACCAAAACGCAGCGTGGTAAGTGTCCATGTTAATTTAATATAACTGAACACGAAATACAAAATCACAAGGTGAAACAACGAAAATCGAAACAGTCCTGAAAGGTGACACAACACAAAACAGGAAACAACTACCCACAAACACAGGTGGGAACAGTCTACCTAAGTATGGTTCTCAATCAGAGACAACGATAGACAGCTCTCTCTGATTGAGAACCACACCCGGCCAAACACATAGAAAAGGACAACATAGAACAAAACATAGAATGTCCATCCCAACTCACGCCCTGACCAAACCAAAATATAGACATAAAAAAGGAACTAAGGAGGGCCTCCCGGATGGCACAGTGGTCTAGGGCACTGCATCGCAGCGCTAGCTGCGCCACCAGAGTCTCTGGGTTCGCGCCCAGGCTCTGTCGCAGCCGGCCGCGACCGGGAGGTCCATGGGGCGACGCACAATTGGCCTAGCGTCGTCCGGGTTAGGGAGGGTTTGGCCGGTAGGGATATCCTTGTCTCATCGCGCTCCAGTAACTCCTGTGGCGGGCCGGGCGCAGTGCGGCTAACCAAGGGGGCCAGGTGCACGGTGTTTCCTCCGACACATTGGTGCGGCTGGCTTCCGGGTTGGAGGCGCGCTGTGTTAAGAAGCAGTGCGGCTTGGTTGGGTTGTGCTTCGGAGGACGCATGGCTTTCGACCTTCGTCTCTCCCGAGCCCGTACGGGAGTTGTAGCGATGAGAAAAGATAGTAATTACTAGCGATTGGATACCATGAAAATTGGGGAGAAAAGGGGGTAAAAATAAAAATAAAAAAAGGAACTAACGTCAGGGCGTGACACTCATAAACAATCATTGGTTCCTGCCTGTATCTGGTCAAGAAAAGAGGGGGAGGGCCCCCTCCAGGGGAATATCTGGCAGAACGCCCAGAATATGTTCTTTAAGTTAAGATAGAGACAGAGCCAGTCACATGTGTGAACCGATCCAATAAATCATGTTTATGTAGGTTTAGATGGCAGTATAGAAGGCTCTATGTAAGGAACATCCTTTTAGAGCTCCCTTTAGACCGGTACTTATGCATCTAAGTTTGACTGTGACCTCTCCAGCTTGCTGACAATAAAGAGTGATTCATTTAATATTGACTTTGAGTGTCCTGGTGTAAGAATTTTCACAACATATACTCAGCGCCTAACCACACTGTCCACGGGTCACTCCCCACCCAGCCCTCCCTTCGCCTCCCCCCTTCCTTCTGTAACTGAACACACAGTGTGTGACCCACCAGTGGCCTCCACAATCCCTCCAGGAGGACAATGACTTCAAACTGCTGCTTCCTCAACTGTTCATGGCCATGTGGCTCTCCCTCAGGTTACCCTGTCGGTACATCAGACACAGCTGGTCATCACGGTTGGCGATGACGCAAGTGCGGCTGAAGAGCAGCGTCTCTGCTCTCTTCTTGGGCCGGGAGATCTGGTCCTCAGAAGAACCGGAGAAGAGGACCTATTCCCGGGCAACACGCCACCTGGCGCAAGTTGAGAGCAAGGATTGAAACTCCGGACTCATCACTCTCTCACTCAGAGAGTGACCCACCAGTTACCTGAGAGGCCTTTCATTTGTATTTCTCCCCTCCCCCCAACCTTTATTAAAGAACTACTTTGTTTTGAGCACCATAAATCGGTCTCCTGCTGTCTTATTTTATTGTGAGTTTCACCTCTGATTCCCCTGGGCTGCCACATTTGGTGGAGAATGAGGGCACAACCCTCCCATGCTCTGAACTCACAATAAAATAAGACATCATTACGGAAGATACTGTAACTCAGCTGGTGCAAGGCCAAACGCAGAAAACCCAAAGCCTCATTGCACTTCAGGAGGCCGTAACACAGCTTAGCCAAGCCATGGTCCAGCCGGACCGAATGACAGAACCAGGCACAGTCCTCACCAAGCTAACTATTGGAGAGGACATTGAAGCGTATCTAGAGGTATTTGAGCACACTGCAGAGAGAGTGATGGCCCAAGGAGGACTGGGCTGGCCCAGAGGACTGTAGAGACTTGGCATTGGCGGACATCAACAACTATGCAGCTCTGAAAACGTGCATCTTGGCCCATTATGGGCACAACCTACCAACCCGGGCCCAACGGTTTCCTTCCTGGGCCTATAATGGCCACGCCCCGGTGAGACCACACTGGGAGATACGATAAGTTACCCCACCAGCCGTGTGGAAGTGCAAATGCCTCAAGGTAGCTTTGTGATTGTAGCTGGGGTAGTAGAGAAAGTGCCAGTAGATGTCCTACTAGGCCAGGAGTGCCCAATTTTCCAGAGATTCTGGAGCAGAGGTGCCACAGCCCCTAGGAGAAGAGCTTAGGGGAAGAGAACGGTTTTCTGACATAGAAGCATCATGCAAGTCTGTGCCGCCGCTTCCCCGCCCACCTCTTCAGACTCTGTGGAGGCCCCAGCCAATCCCCCCTCGGCACCGAGGTGAAGAGAAGCTTGAGGAGGAGAACTCCTCAGGTGAAATGTTTTCAGAGTTTCACTTTGTGGAGGAAGGAAAGGGAACTTCACCGGGACAGTTCGGCACTGGGAGATGAAGTGGTAGAACAACTCTTAGTGCCCAAATGTTACATCTCAAAAGTTCTATACCTAGCCCACTCACATTTGCTTGGAGCACACCTAGGAGTGGAGAAAACCAATGATCGGATCCGGGCTCCGTTCTACTGGCCCGGAGTGAAGAGGGCAGTCCAGGATTACTGCCGGTAGTGCGAGGAATGCCAGAAAACAGCCCCAAAAGGTAACCTACAGTACAAAACTATTGAGATTTAACTTAGCGCATGCTATATACACGCATGTTTCCAGTTAAAAATCAGACCCGTCCTGAAACTGTGGGCCTGAACTACTATTAAAACTCGGCCTGAAAAATGACGATCATTCAACATTTTGGTGACAATAATGCCCTTATTGCTGTATACTTTGGAAGTTTTGGAATTAGGCACTTGATCAAATGTCTTTATAGGTGTTGGCAGAATGTTTCATTTTGCAGTGACATTTGCTGTATCTGACGTTTCTGAAATACAAATACAATTGCAAATTGTTTGTGGACCTGTAAACAAATCGTTTGAATTCAATAATGTTTGGCATTTAATTTTCCCCGAACCTATTAGTTTGGGGAGCGAGGATGCCTGGAAGTATTTCTACAATATCCTTACCTCCACTGGAGCAGTTATTTCCTCACACGGTCGAACCAACAATCCCATGGGACAGATGGATGTTGTCGTTTGAGGTGTACATGGTAGCTACCAGCCTGGATGTGGTTATCCCTGAGAGGATAAGGGCCATTCTTCTCCACTGTTTCGGTGCCGAGGGCCTGCATTTGGAAGATGCGCTCGGGGAAGCACACACATATGATGCAGCTGTTGAACTTTTGGATGGACATTTCGCGAAGATTGTGCTTCTGAAGAGACTGCCTTTTCGGCACCGCACACATTATGTGGGTGAGTCAGAGACACAGTACGTTAGTGATCTTAAAGGGCTAGGGAAATCATGTCAGTTGGTTTATTTTAGAGATTAAATGATCAGGCACCAGTTTATTGAAAGAACCTCAAGCTCACTCTGTGGAGAGGCTTCTCCTTGAAGATGATCTGACTTTAGCAAAAACTGTTTCCCAATTGGAATCAGCACCTCACTGTGCAACTAAGATCACTGAGGCACAGCCACATGCTTCCAGTGCTGTTCAAGCTGTGCAGTCGTCTCAGTGTAGCCGTCACTCAGACAGTGACATGAGTGCGTCAGTGCAGTTGATGAGAACCAAAGGGAGTCAACGTTGTGCCAACTGTTGTTCCAACCAATCCTCCACCAAATTTCACAGTGGGTGCGAGACACTGGCTTGTAGGTCTCTCCAGGTCTCGCACCCACTGTGAAATTTGGTGGAGGATCAGTGATGATCTGGGGATGCTTCAACAAGGCTGGAATCGGGCAGATTTGTCTTTGTGAGGACGCATGAATCAAGCCAAGTAAAAGGTTGTCCTGGAAGAAAACTTACTTCCTTCTGCTCTGACAATGTCCCCCAACTCTGATGATTGGTTTTTCCAGCAGGACAATGTTCCATGGCACACAGCCAGACCACCAGATCAAGACCCTGTCATGGCCAGCCCAATCTCCAGACCTGAATCCCATTGATAACCTCTGGAATGTGATCAAGAGGAAGATGGATGGTCACAAGCCATCAATCAAACAAAGCCGGGCTGCTTGAATTTTTGCGCCAGGAGTGGCATAAAGTTACCCATCATCAATATGTAAGACTGGTGGAGAGCAGTTTATAGAATAAAGCAAAAATGTTCATGTTACCCAAACACATACGTATAAATAGTAAAACCAGAGAAACTGATAATTTTGCAGTTGTCTCTTAACGTGGTCATAAAAATATTTTTTGACAAGTTATAAGCATGAAAATAAAGATGCTTAAAACATTTGACATTTTGGAGAGATTTTTGGACACTATAGGGGCCTCCTAGGCCTTGTTAAAGACAAATGTCTATAAAGAATGATTGGTATAAGATATCTGCTCCATTTTTGGGGCACATGTTAACAAGATGTTGGGGAATCACTCGAGGGGCATATTGACCAACTGAGCATCTCAGTGTACAGCTCAGTAGGCATTTTGTGACATTTCAGTCTTCTGTGATGTATTTAAAGTGGCATATTGTGTTGCAAACTCAAAAATGAATACATTTAAACTATATCTGACATGTTACTGGTGTCTTCCTTTTTAAGTCCATAACTATGTGTGTGAAGTGTACACTTTTGTTTCACTGTAGATTTGTTTAAGACTACCAAGAAACACTGTGTGCCCATGATTTAGCCCACTGCAGTAATAGGTTATTAAGGGGGGGGGGGGGGGGGGGGGTAAATTGATCTGTTTAAGTCATAAGTAAAGGGCCCATCTTTTTTTGTAACAGCATTAATATTGGAATTTCACAATTTTCATCCATATTAAGAGATACAAAGACAAAGCAAAAAACAGCACTCACTTACACAGTCCTGCATGCATATATACATACAATCTTCCTCTCCCCGCTCGGCGCTTCTCTCACTTCATCCCCATCATTCAATCATACATTTTAAACAAATATACAAATAGAAATTAAACACAAAAGCTCAGTTTAAACCAAGAAGTTAGGTTCAACACATGGAACGTACAATGTCTGAAATAAATAGATCACCACCATTCTAAGAGAACCCTTGCAGCACAATATCTGATACCTCAGGTTCTAGATAATTTAGATACGGTTCCCATACTTTTTTAGAACTGATCTGTTTTAGAATGCAATGTACAAGTCAGATATTCCAGTGGCACCCATTCAAATAGTATCTTATGCCAATCTTTGATAGAAGGAACCTTATCACTAATCCACTGTAAGAAGATATTTTTTCTTGCTGTGAAAGTAAGGATGTTGTAAAGCCTCCTCTTACCCACAGAAGTAACATGTCTGCTAGGGTCACCTACCAGTAAAGAAACTGGGTCCAATTCTAGATCGACCCCTGGGATCTTTTCAAATTCTTGCAGAACACCAGAACAGCATCTTTGTATTTTGGAACATGACCATAAACAATGCGTTACGGTGCCTGTATCAGTTTTACATTTAAGACACTGAGGAGAAGAGGAAGAGGGGATAAAGGCATGTCTGCGATTTGGGGATATATGCAATCTGTGTATTATTCTTAATTGGATTGCTCTAGTACGATTACATATAGATATTGTTTCTGCATATCTCCAAATGTCCTCCCACATCTCTTCGTCAATAGTAACAGACAATTCTTTCTCCCGCACTTGTTTCACCCTCTGTGTGTCAACAGCAGAAAAGGACCCTACAGCATCATAAAACAAACTTAGACATTTTCGTTTGTGGGGGAAAAAAGCATTCTTTCAATGACAGACACATCAGGGTTGCCAATTAAGGTGGTGATCTTCAAAATGTGTCTTATTGTAGAAAGTGGAAAAAGTCCTGCTTTGGGAGTCGGTATTTCTCAGTTCTGTCATACTCACAGACATTATTTTAACAGTTTTAGAAACTTTAGAGTGTTTTCTATCCAAATCTACCAATTATATGCATATCCTTGCTTCTGGGCCTGAGTAACAGGCAGTTTACTTTGGGCACGCTTTTCATCCGGACGTCAAAATACTGCCCCCTAGCCTTAAAAAGTTTTAACCCCGGTGTCCTGAAAACGGAGAGCCACACACTCCAGGAGCTCAGATGCAATAATGTAATAACTTAATAACCAACGTTTCGACAGACAAGCTGTCTTCATCAGGGTATAACGACTAACACTGCAGGTCACTCGTTTTTATAGTGTCAAAGGACACACAGAGGTGTCTGTAATCATGACCGGGTGTGGCTTGACATCATTGGTTAATTTTGAGATATAAATAGAACATACAAGAAACATGAATGGATAGCATACAATCATAGATAACATTTTGCTACATAGGCCTACAAACATTTATAATGAATAGCAAAATCACAATAATGGCTTCAGATCAAAGTCTGCGTTGAGCCCGAGGGGAGCAAGGGTCTTTAAATTAAAGATCCGGGCAGCCTCTCGTTTTAACAATAAGGGAGGGTGACGTCTTCGATGCCGATATAACGTAGGGATGAAATCGAGTGGTTCACTTCCAAAAAGTGGGCCGCAACTGGGTACGTCGAGTTTTTGCACCTAATGGTACTACAATTTGCACTTTTAATTCACTCTTGGTTTTACCCAGATCATTGTACCACAAGGACAAGTTAAGATACATAACACCTTTGATTGGGATCTGTTTCCCTGTTTGGGGGTGTTTAAAGGATCCACATTTGTAAGTGCCATTGCATTGAGCGCAGCCGTTACATTTGTAATTTCCATCCGGTGGAGGTGCAAATAGACATTGTGCAGGGATAAATCAGTTTACCAATTGAGGTTTCTGTCCCGCAAGAATACGACCAAGGGAGGGTCCGAAAACACATTACCAATATGGTCATCGGATCTTAGAATGTGGCAATGTTTGTGAACGATTCCCTTAATTTGTTCAGAGCACTTTAAATAGCAGGTAGTGAAGACGCAAGAATGCTTCTTTTTGCGAGACTGACCTTGAAAGAGATTAAGGGACATTTTAATGTTTGTGCTTTTCTTAACTCATTTCTGTGTTCTATACATGTGCTGTTCTATAAACCAATTTCTGTATTCATGCAAGTGGCTGACTGTATGTCACACCTATCATTAACTGCAGTAAGTAGGCAGTAAGCAGTAAGCCCAGACCGTGTTTTGAGAACAAACAAAAGATCTCAGTTTCAAGGTCTCAGTTTAGAGAAGGAAGCCTCTGAGGTGTTGGTCTGTCACGTTATGAAACAGTATTGGTCAGTCACATGGATGAAACAAAATGGTAATGATTAATGAATTATTCTAAATCATGCATATGTAACTAGTCTGTGTATAGCCGTATATAAGACAACTGTTGGGACTGCCCCGGCAAGAGTTTTTCCTGACAGACGTGTGTACTATAGTGCAATGAGTTGGTTGGAACCTTTCCAGCGCGCTGACAAATAAACTATTATTAATTTAAGATTGACTTTCAGTGTCTCTGCGTAAATATATGTTTTTGATTTTCTCAATGGCAGTATTAATCTGACAATTTTTGTACCCTCTCCCCTTGATTTTTTTTTGCATCTCAGCCATGTTTTTGATGCGACATAATTGGCTGTAGGGCTAACTGTATGTAATGGGAAGCGGGAGACAGCTATCAGCCCTCAAACTGTTACGATCAAGATGTTTCCTATAAAGATCAGTGTATAGAAGTGTCAGTATCAGTGTATACAAGTAAAACTAAATGCATGCTCTTCAATCGATCGCTGCCTGCACCTGCCCGCCCGTCCAACATCACTACTCTGGACGGTTCTGACTTAGAATATGTGGACAACTACAAATACCTAGGTGTCTGGTTAGACTGTAAACTCTCCTTCCAGAGTTAAATCTAGAAATGGCTTCCTATTTTGCAACAAAGCATCCTTCACTCATGCTGCCAAACATACCCTTGTAAAACTGACCATCCTACCGATCCTCGACTTCGGGAATGTCATTTACAAAATAGCCTCCAATACCCTACTCAATAAATTGGATGCAGTCTATCACAGTGCCATCTGTTTTGTCACCAAAGCCCCATTTACTACCCACCACTGCGACCTGTACGCTCTCGTTGGCTGGCTCTCGCTTCATACTCGTCGCCAAACCCACTGGCTCCAAGTCCTCTACAAGACCCTGCTAGGTAAAGTATCCCCTTATCTCAGCTCGCTGGTCACCATAGCAGCACCCACCTGTAGGACCTGCTCCAGCATGTTTATCTCTCTGGTCACCCCCAAAACCAATTCTTCCTTTGGCCACCTCTCCTTCCAGTTCTCTGCTGCCAATGACTGGAATGAACTACAAAAATCTCTGAAACTGGAAACACTTATCTCCCTCACTAGCTTTAAGCACCAGCTGTCAGAGCAGCTCATAGATTACTGCACCTGTACATAGCCCATCTATAATTTAGCCCAAACAACTACCTCTCCCACTACTGTATTTATATATTTAGCTCCTTTGCACCCAATGATTTCTATCTCTACTTTGCACATTCTTCCACTGCAAATCTACCATTCCAGTGTTTTACTTGCTATATTGTATTTACTTTGCCACCATGGCCTTTTTTTTTGCCTTTACCTCCCTTATCTCACCTCATTTGCTCACATTGTATATAGACTTATTTTTCTACTGTATTATTGACTGTATGTTTGTTTTACTCCATGTGTAACTCTGTGTTGTTGTATGTGTCGAACTGCTTTGCTTTATCTTGGCCAGGTCGCAATTGTAAATGAGAACTTGTTCTCATCTTGCCTACCTGGTTAAATAAAGGTGAAAAAAAATAAAAAATCATCCTCACAAGAAATCAGATCAAGGAAACTGGTTTGATGTGTGTCAGATAGCATAGTACATTTCAGGTGCTCAGAACAAGTGTTAAGTTCCCAACCTGGCCCTCACACAATCATTATCATCGATTGTCAAATGTATTATCACCAACCAATGATATTGCTGTACTTATACATTGCATGTTATATAAATGTCATATCAGCATTTGTTTCATTACATTTTCAAATGACCAAGTCTGATTTGTTCAAACATCTTAACATCTTTATTAAGCAAATAACATTATAAATAAAAAAGTGCATAGAAAAATTAAACGGGTTTAGAAATATGTATACAATTATTTACAAACTCAGGGTTTATTTGTACAAGGTAACAAAGACAAGTTCACACATTTTCTTATGTCTTTTACACTTTGTTATACTTTAAAATAACCCTACCATATAGAACAATACAGCTTTCTGAACCAGTTCTGGGAGAGATCGTCATGGTAACTTCAGGTTTCCAACTAGTGCTTTGCATGCTTCATTGAACACACAGGCCAGCTCTGCAGGACATTAAAACCAAGTTACTCTTATTATATTATCATCATCATCCTCTTTTTGCATTAGTATTCTTTAACATCTGTCAGAACAACTGAGGTAGAATCCTGGCAAGAGTTTGGGGAGTGGAGTGGGTATAGAGAAACTTTCTGCTCTGAGAGGTGTTCCCATTTCCGGTTTTAAGCAGAAAGGGAAGCTAGGTTAAGGATAGCCGTATCCCTGAAATCCAGATGCATCCTGTTAATGGCAAACTCTGCTAAGGGTGTTAGATGATTGACACATGGGAATATAGGCTCCATCTCACTGATTGGTCGCGCAGGCAGGCGGGCTTAAGCTCTTCCTTACTGTGTATTAAATTCCAAAAAGGACAGAACTCATTTCCTTTAGATTATTATCTCTAGCTTGAAGGGTTCTCTGTAGTACGCAGATGGGAAGAATAGCATGGATTCTAATGCTTGTTATTCTCCTGTTATAAGGCCTGCCGATACTAAGGCCTGCTGTACTTTCTCCATGAAAATTATACCAGAACAAAGAAATAAAATCAAAAACAATTAAAAAAGACCTGCTTTAGAACAATGTCTTGTGTAAAGACTGAAATGTAATACACAACTTTCCTCAAACATCAAGGTTCAAATAAAAGAAAGAGGAAACAAAGTAAACAAAAAGAGGAAATGAGGGGAGGAAGATTTCCCACAAGACCACCACCATTTACACTAAGCAAAGCTAGTTTCACCAGTCCTAAATCTGAACAGAAACATTAATAAATACAGCGATTTTAGAGCTCAAGCAATCTCTCACTGTAAAGATGTGAACCACAGTGTGTACATTTGATTTCCTAATATGTCTGACTGAACTGACAGCGTTGTCTAAAGTTGTACGACAGCAAACGTTAAGGTGCTGAGTGCATTCTCTCCCTATCTAGGTTTTACACCAAGACATGATTCTCTCTTAAAGCCATCCTACGGAGCAACACAGTACAGTACTGGCCTAATGCTATGCTTGAGATCTCAGGGGTGCTGTCAGTCCACACAGTCGGGAATATATAGAGTTTATAACGCATCTCTTAGTGGTGTAACTTGGACAGTGTTCCACCCTTCCACCCTTGGATTGCAGAGAATGTCAGAGAGAGAAGTCAGTTCTTTGTTAACTCCACTGAATGTTGAGAAATATGGAGTCTGGATTTTGTTAGTTCACTAAAGACGCGCAACTGTAATGCAGCAAAGTCGTAGGCCTAATATTATTGCAAAGGTAATCAGCATTTGCCATGATAGTAATAAAATATATTTAAAATAAAAAAAGATGCACTGAAGTTTCCAGCTAAACTCGTCACTCTTGGATTGGGTAGTGTTTGCTACATACAAAAATGGTGAAGGGAAAGTTCTTAAAGATATGATTTAGCTGCAGCAAACTCTGTAAGGGTGACACTAACCGTTATCTAACCGTTTAACTGAACATAATGGAGGTCCCTTCCCCGGTCTGTGTGAGAGGGGAGTGGAGAATGGATAGAAAAATAGTTATTATTTGCAGGGTCTCTGACCTAGGAGCCTCCAAGCCTATTGCCCATCATATCTAGCACCATGGTTCTCTGAACAGTCAACGGAAAGCAAATATGTACAACCTGACGCATGATGAGCATTGTGAAATATAATTTCAAATAAATAAAACTATGATTACAGGATCAAGTAAAGATATGGCCAAGGGATCAACTAGATAGGATGGAGCCAACATGATTATGGGTGTCAATTAAAAATCTACCCCCGCCCCCTGACAAAAAAAGATAAAGAATATGTCCAAGTCTAGCTTTTCTGGTCCACCCTTATTTCAACAGAAAGGGCTTGACATTAGGGCGTCAAGGAAAATACCTCCATGCAACATAGAACCAGCATAACCACAACAGATGTCTGCAGGGTTCAGTATCCTGTTCTCAAGAAAAAAAACACACTATAACGGTAGCTACTTCCACCCTCTCCTGTGGTGAACTTGTCCAACCTCTGGCAAGTGCATATTGGTTAGAAGGCAATGTGAGCTTATGGATGCATGTCCCTGTGTGGTGCTCCTCTTCCCTCTTGCTCCCCATCTCCTGGCCTTGGTTCCTCTTCCAGTCTCTTCGTAGTGGCTCATCCTTTCCTGTATTTTCTCCTCCCCCACCTCCCAACCCAGTAAAACCTTAATTTAAGGCTTTTAACCTCTGTCTTCCCCTGTTGCCTCTGCTCTCAGCCACTCCCGTAGTGCCTTGTTCCCCCTGCAGAGACTGTGGCAGTACCACGTCCTCCTCCTGTCCCTAGTTGAGGAAGCGCCTGCATTTCCGGGCCCCGCAGTTGCAGTTGAGCTTGCTTGCTGGGTCTTCGATGGGGAACTTGTAGTCGTAGGTGAGCTCCTCACCCCGGTAGATCTTGCGCAGGGCGAAGATGACGATGTGCTTCTGGCCCTCCACGTTGATGACGCGCGAGTAGCAGTTGGGCTCGCATGAGTGGTTTATGAAGCGCGCCGCATTGCCGTGCATGGTGGCGTCCACCACGTCAAAGTCATCGATACGGAACATGTAGCAGCCGATACCCTGTGGAGGAAGGAGGGAAAAGAGACAGGGGACTTAGTTTTAGTTTAACATGTATTATGTTGGTATCAATAACATTTATTCATTCAAGCCCACAATTAGTGGATTTTAAAAAGGTCCACCAACTAAGGTTTCGTTGGGACAAACCATAGGGCTTATGTCGTCTCAACCACACTCTGAACTGATTGATCTCACCTTGCCATCGTAGTACTTCTCCCGCTTGTCTGTGAGCACTGAGCGAATGACGATGCCGGCATACTCAATGACCATCTCCTGAGCATCGATGTTCCTCTTGCAGAACAGACCTCGACCGTGGATAGCAGACCTACACCAGAGAGAGATGTCAAAAGAGGCTCAAGTATGAACAACAGTTTCCATAGCTAATCTCCTTGGCAATTAAAAGGATGCGATGATCACATTATTTTTATTATTATTTATTATCTGATCCTGAGTCAGTGGGAATTCATGTTACTCATTTTGTAGCAGAATAACATAATAGCAGAAAAGGGAGAGGCAGGAAATATAAACCATGCCTCAGTTCCTAGTTTGCTGTGATAGCTGTAGAAACCGCAATGACGGCTTCCTGTCCAGACAGACTGCAAATGATCTATTGTGGGGTCAGTTGGCACCCCACTGAGAAACACATGAGCTCTTTAGCCCAGAATCATGATCATAGTCACAGGCTCTGTCCATAGTATTGGCTTTGACCTCAGTGCCTCAGGGGGGACGAGGACTAGTTGTGTGCTGACCTGTACACGCCTACAGCCTCCTTTGATGTCCTCTCCAGATGTCTGAAGCGCATGGCCATGGGGAGCTCCAAGCTAGTGGCACGTCTAGGAGAAAAGGGACAAGCAGAGAAGATGACGATGTGCTTCTGACATTTCACGTTTAACACTGAGAAATGAGTCACTAGAGACTCAGACACAAGAGGTTAGAACATATTTTTAACATTGCTTGTTAGGAGGTAGTTGCAGAAATGGCGGAATGGCGGAATGGTTTAGTCCAACCACAAAGATGACTTTAGGGGAGTTACAAATACAGAAATGGACAACATTTCAATAGTGAATTAGTTACAGCTATAAAAACGATTATGTAAACCTGTAGTTGTACAGCTCCTTTGTTACTCATAAGTCTGAATGAGAACATTGATATGTTATGTCTACCAACTTATAAATGGATAATTTGTTGATGTGAAAGTTGTTTTTTAAAGGAACAACACTTGCGGCCATGTACAACACGTTCTAAGAATGTTCTGCTAGACAAGATCTTTCATGGACTAGCTCCTGCACTATTTAAGCCAAAGCTTCCTTTTTTAAGATGTTAGCATTTAGTTGGCTTCCTTTGCGATGGCATACAATAACTCTGTAATCTGACCTTGTGGATTTGAGTGGGACTTCATCCTCTTCCTCATCGTAGGGGTTGATGTCAGGCAGCTGGCGGTGCTGGGAAGCCAGGAAGTTGAACATGTCGAAGGTGGTCTTCCTGTAAGAGAAGACAGGAACAAGGTGTTACGTTATATTTTACAGTATGCAGGCTTGACTTTCTTGATCATTTTTTTCCCCCCGAGCATTGGTATAGAATTTGGGATGTGGACATCACCCACAAACTCTTCATATGTTAATGAATGGAGGAGCATAGACGTCATACAGGTCTTATTTCTAATTTACGCAGACTGTGGGAGGTGGAGATGACACCTCAGCATTTGTTCCTCTAAACCTGACAGATGTCTACATTCAAAACATACATTTCACCAATACTCTACACAGAGAGACTAGCTTCCACTTTGAAGTTGAAAACCACCTACAGAGGGGAAAACCCAGATTCTCCAGACATTTTCTAGACAGTGGTATGGGTTGACCAACTGCAAGGTAAGGACAAAGTAATACCGGTTCCCACCATTACACTTGTGGTGATGTACAATTTCTCTGGAACTTCCAAATGAACATATTTTTATTTATTAAAACTTCTTCCAACCCATGACGCATGATTAGTGTTGCACATTTTGGGGAAAATTCAGAAGTGGAAACTTTCCGTGGGAATTAACAGGATTACACGGGAAAAAACTGAAATATATGCAAATTAATATTAATACCATTTAAATGTAGACGTTTTTTTGCATTGGATATATTTACCATATCATATGGAGACAGAAACATAAACCTTTTACCTTATCATATGTAGACATAATTGCAAATGATTAAATCCTTCCAATAGAAAAAAAGCTTAGTTACGAATTTAACTTTAATTAAATGAGATGACTCTTCACATGGCACGATTTCACTGAACAACAAAAGAAAGGGAATATTGAATGATCCATCGCTTCTCCCAAAAATGTTTTCAACATACATCTGTAAAATGATAGTCTAGAAACTAAAGCTTTGGTTGTCTTCTTCTCAGGCTTCCATGTCTTCTCCCTGGACCTCCTCAATGTTCACCTATTGAACATCAGACTAAGGCCTCATCTTTACTGTCACTTTCCAACCTTGTTGAGGATTGTTCGTTGTCCGTCTCAAAAACCCTCAGAATTATCCGGATGGCCACCAATTTTTCACCCCTTGTATTGGTCAGCCTGTTGCCTGTTTTGGTGTGTGTGTTCCCAAACAAGGACCAGTTGCGCTCTGAGGTGGCTGATGTTGGTGGGATTTGGAGGATGATGGAGGCAACAGGAGAAAGAGCCGCAGATCCACAAAGCCCCTTCCACCAGGTGGCTGATGAGATGTTGGCACGACTGCCATATTGCATCTCCATCCCAAAGCCCTTGCTTGGAAGTGTACTTCGCCAGACTGCCAATAACCGTGCCCTCATCCAGGCCAAGGTGGCGAGGACACAGTAGTGATGACACCCCATAGGCCTTGTTGATCTCTGCACCAGACAGGATGCTCTTGACAGCATACTTGGGGTCCAACATGTAAGCTGTGGCGTGACGTATGGCCTTCAGGATTTCAGAACTGCAGTTTCCTCTGCTTTGAGCAACAGTGAAGCGGGCGTAACGTATTTATTCTCTTACTTCTGCAAGCAGAGTCTGAACATCAGACAAGATGGCATTGTCTCCCTCAATCCGTGCAATGGCTACTGCTATAGGTTTCAGGCTGCTTACCACTCTCTCCCAAAATACATCATCAAGGAGGATCCTCTTGATGGGGCTGTCCATATCGGCAGACTGTGATGTGGCCATTTATATGAGAGACTCCTTCCCCTCCAGGAGACTTTCAAACATGATGACAACACCACCCCAACGGGTGCTGGGCAGCTTCAATGTGGTGCTCTCATTGTTCTCACTTTGCTTGGTGAGGTAGATTGCTACTATAACTTGATGACCCTTCACATACCTAACCATTTCCTTGGCTCTCTTGTAGAGTGTATCCATTGTTTTCAGTGCCATGATGTCCATGAGGAGCAGATTCAAAGCATGAGCAGCACAGCCAATGGGTGTGATGTGAGGGTAGGACTCCTCCACTTTAGACCAAGCAGCCTTCATGTTCGCGGCATTGTCAGTCACCAGTGCAAATACCTTCTGTGGTCCAAGGTCATTGATGACTGCCTTCAGCTCATCTGCAATGTAGAGACCGGTGTGTCTGTTGTCCCTTGTGTCTGTCCTCTTGTAGAATACCGGTTGAGGGGTGGGGGTGATGTAGTTAATTATTCATTGCCCACGAACATTCAACCACCCATCAGAAATGATTACAGTCTGCTTTCTCTATGATTTGCTTGACCTTCACTTGAACTCTGCATCCAGCAAATGAGTAGATAAAGCATGTCTGGTTGGAGGGGTGTATGCTGGGCGAAGAACATTCAGAAATCTCCTCCAATACACATTGCCTCTGGGCATCCGAGGTGAACCAGTTGCATACACAGCTCGAGCAAGACATTCATCAGCATTTCTCTGACTACGTTCCTCCATTGAGTCAAAGAAACTTCTGATTCCAGGAGGACCATGAGCTGTTGCTATTGATAAGGTGTCTCATCATTTTCACCTCGAATAGAAGTAGAGGGACATTTGTCAGAGGTTGCTTGTTGTGAGCACTGAGGGAACTTTATGCACTTGGCCAGATGATTCTGCATCTTTGTTGCATTCTTCACATGATTTGGCATAGTATTTGCAAATGTGCACAGCTTTTCCTTCTACATTGGCTGCAGTGAAATGTCTCCACACATCAGATTGTGCCTGTGGCATTTTCCTGTGAAGATTAGAAAAAATTGTAAGAAAAAACAAAATACAAATCCATGTACAGATAAATAGTTGAGCAGTTAGATTAAACAACTCCTTTGTAAGATAAATGTTTTAAAATGAAACATGTATGGAAACGGGTGAATTAACACTCCTCAGTTAGCAGGCTCAAGCAAGCTAAAAGCCACATGGTAGCAAACACTAACTTGCAGAAATTGTTAACCAGTTAGAAATGATTTAAACACACTTTGCTGTAGGCTACTATTTACTAGTTAACAAAAAATCATGTTTGTCATATAAAATATATTCACTCCACCCAGTAT
Organism: Salvelinus fontinalis; assembly: GCF_029448725.1. NCBI lineage: Eukaryota > Metazoa > Chordata > Actinopteri > Salmoniformes > Salmonidae > Salvelinus > Salvelinus fontinalis. Next base: position 19,143,414 of record NC_074670.1, on the reverse strand, counting down.
TGTAATCAAAACTTACCAGAAAGCATGTAATCCTTGGCTCAGACAGTGTAGTAGTGTGGGCTCAAAAGCATCTCATTAGTGTGCAAGATCTTGAGAATCTTGATGGAAGAGTACACTGCACATGTGATGGAAGAATGCACTGTGCATGCAGAGGGTTCCATTTGATTTGAATTGGGGATTGTTTAACCAAAATATGCCACAAGACCTAGAATTGCCTTATGTGTATCCCACAAAAAGGTTCACTGTTATAAGCTAACTTTTTTGATGAATTTAAGCAAAATTCCCGGGCTTAACTTCCCATTGAAAAATTCCCGGAACGTTTGACACTTTGCAACCCTACTCATGATACCTAGGAAGTATTGGTGAAATGTTTACAAGATATGTAAAATTATTCTGTAAGACAACTCGGATTCAATTTACACTACAAAATAATGACTCCCCTTATAATTTCTATATTTAACTTCCAGGGCCCCTGTAGTGGACAGAACACCGGGACACTGACCTGAGGTAGACCTCAGAGCGGGCGCATCCAGAGGGGTTGACAGGCAGATCCTCCTCCTGGCTGATCTGTTTAAAGAAGCGGAAGGCGTGGCTATGGCAGCGGCGGGCCCCCTGGAGCTGCTCCACCAGGAAGACCACTGTGTCGTGGAGCAGGCCCAGCATACGGGCACCTGTCATCCCAGAGAAGGACAGCTGCCTAAGCCTGGCCCCCGCCCGCGCCTCCTGGACACAGTCGATCACTGCCCTCCAGGCCTCTGAGGAGGGAAAGGAGAGGGAAGAGTAAAACGTGAGTTATACAGAATAACACACAAATGGAAAACATATGGAAAACAGGCAAAATTTTGTGCTAGAAGGTTTATTACACAAGTTAATTCTAACCGATTACGAGAAAGAGTATGTGTCATAATCGTATGTTTAGTCATACAGTTGAAGTCGGAAGCTTACATACACCTTAGCCAAATACATTTCAACTCAGTTTTTCACAATTCCTGACATTTAATCCTAGTAAAAATTCCCTGTCCCTGTCAGTTAGGATCACCACTTTATTTTAAGAATGTGAAATGTCAGAATAATAGTAGAGAGAATAATTTTTCCCAGCTTTAATTTATTTCATCACATTCCCAGTGGGTCATAAGTTTACATACACTTGATTAGTATTTGGTAGCATTGCCTTTAAATTGTTTAACTTGGGTCAAACGTTTCGGTAGCCTTCCTTCCCACAATAAGTTGGGTGAATTTTGTCCCATTCCTCCTGACAGAGCTGGTGTAACTGAGTCAAGTTTGTAGGCCTCCTTGCTCACAACACTCTTTCAGTTCTGCCCACAATTTTTCTATAGGATTGAGGTCAGGGCTTTCTGATGGCCACTCCAATACGTTGACTTTGTTGTCCTTAAGCCATTTTGCCACGACTTTGGAAGTATGCTTGGGGTCATTGTCCATTTGGAAGACCCATTTGCGACCAAGCTTTAACTTCCTGACAGATGTCTTGAGATGTTGCTTCAATATATCCACATCATTTTCTTTCCTCATGATGCCATCTATTTTGTGAAGTGCACCAGTCCCTCCTGCAGCAAAGCACCCCCACAACATGATGCTGCCACCCCGTGCTTCATGGTTGTGATGGTATTATTCGGCTTGCATGCCTCCCCCTTTTTCCTCCAAACATAAATGGTCATTATGGCCAAACAGTTCTATTTTTGTTTAATCAGACCAGAGGACATTTCTCCAAAAAGTACAATCTTTGTCCCCATGTGCAGTTGCAAAACGTAGTCTGGCTTTATTATGGCGGTTTTGGAGCAGTGGCTTCTTCCTTGCTGAGCGGCCTTCAGGTTATGTCGATATAGGACTCGTTTTACTGTGGATATAGATACTTTTGTACCCGTTTCCTCCAGCATCTTCACAAGGTCCTTTGCTGTTGTTCTGGGATTGAATTGCACCAAAGTACGTTCATCTCTAGGAGACAGAACGCGTCTCCTTCCTGAGCAGTATGACGGCTGCATGGTCCCATGGTGTTTATACTTGCATACTATTGTTTGTACAGATGAACGTGGTACCTTCAGGCATTTGGAAATTATTCCCAAGGATGAACCAGACTTTTAGAGGTCTACAATGTTGGTGGTCTCAGCTGATTGCTTTTGATTTTCCCATGATCTCAAGCAAAGAGGCACTGAGTGTGAAGGTAGGCCCATCCACAGGTACACCTCCAATTGACTCAAATTATGTCAATTCGCCTATCAGAAGCTTCTAAGGCCATGACATAATTTTCTGGAATTTTCCAAGCTGTTTAAAGGCACAGTCAATTTAGTGTATGTAAACTTCTGACCCACTGGAATTGTGATAGAGTGAATTATAAGTGAAATAAACTGTCTGTAAACAATTGTTGGAAAAATTACTTGTGTCATGCACAAAGTAGATGTCCTAACTGACTTCCCAAAACTGTAGTTTGTTAACAAGAAATTTGTGGAGTGATTGAAAAACGAGTTTTAATGAGTGTGTGTAAAAAGTGTTTGTAAACTTCCGACTTCAACTGTATGTAGAAATAGAGGGTATTTGTGCAGAAATCATTGCCTTGAGTACTGGGTAAATTAACACTACAGGTAAGACATTCATTTGCCCTTTCCTCCCTGAAACCTCACCCTCTACGCTGTCTGCCTCCACAATGAAGCCGTCATCGCTTTTGATCTCGAAGCGGAGGTGGGGCTGGTCTCGGCTGGGGGGACACTCATCGTCTGAGGGCATCAGCTCATCATCTGAGCACGATACAGCACCTGACAGGATGGAAATACCACAGGGTATTTTCAAATCAGGCACACTTGTTTACATTGTACAGGTATAAGAAGTATCATCAGTCATCATCATACAGACATACTGTTCACACGGCACTATTACACATAAGTACCTGAGTATTTGTTCCAGTCAGTCAGGGCACTGCGGCCCACTGCATCCCAGTTCTGTTGTTTACCTGTGTCCATCCCTAATCGAGGTATCGACAGGCGCTCCCAAAGCCCTGGCCTGTGAAGAATACAACGAGAAAACACTGAAATCGACTGGATACAGGCTGTATATCATTCACTGTATAAGATACACACTTCGGTTAGGGCATAAATGCAGTGATGACAATTGGAGAGCATCGTGCAAACTAGGAGCTGTATTGTAGATTGTAATAACCGTCACCACTCATTTACCAATCTCAGTTATGACTTCAAAAAAGGGTTCTATAGTTACTGACATCTACAAAGCCTATTGACAGTCCTATTTCACGAGTAAAATGCCTTGTTCCATTTGTCATATCATACTATAGGTTACTAGTAGGGAGAGGAGGAGTTAAGCGTAAGGTTAAAAATAGCCAGACATGATCTTATCGACACTGACGAGAAGAGGCCCACACTGGAAAATTGAGTGACGTGCCAATAGTGAAAAAAATTATATTTCAATATGATTCTGACCTTTAGCATAGTTTCAGATGTAGCAAGTTAACCACTTTTAATAAAAAAGGAACACTACAGGAGACTCACTGGCCATTAAACATAAAGGCATGACAATTCTTGTATTATTAATTGAAAACAATATTTGTACATTTTGTCTCATTACTCATTTCATAAGATCACTGCCCTGATAAGTTCCAAAAGACTAACCTTGTGCTTTCAGAGTCACTCAAGTGCTCCTCCTTTAGCTTGTCCAGGTCCAACACACCTTTCACCGTTGGGGTTTTAATGCGAACACCCCCGGCCCTGCTGGAGACAGCAGCAAAGCTGTCTTTGGGTAACGACAGGTCCTCCTTAGCACTAGGGGGCTCTGGCTCTAGGAAGTCTGTCTTGGACTTCTTCGTGGCACCAATGCGATCAGAAAGGGAGGACACCCTCTTCATACGGACATGGGCGCGAGGAGGGCGGGGTGTTGAAACAGACAGTGTGGTGGCTGCGGGCTCGGGTTCGATGAGTAGTCCTGGGGGCAGGACCACAGATTTCAGGGAAGGGTTGTTACGGAATGTAGAGGGACTCAGTATGCGCGGACCGGTCCGGTTGGGGGTGTAGTTACTGGCCATGGCTTGGTTGATGATGGCTTGGGCACTCTCAGTCTTGGTCATGGAGGAACTGCCGTCCTGACCAGCAAACTCAAACAGGTCTGCAGCTTTGTCAGACTTCTTTCTCCTAGAAGTTGTGGAAGGTTCTTTCTTCTTTCTGGGTTTCTTCATCCCTGGTATAGCTCCATCTGCAGATGTGCTTGCGTTCTTCCTGGGTTTCTTGACCGCTGCAACTGTCCCATTGCTGTTGTGAGTGAGCAGTTGAGTGATGGTACCTGGGCTCTGAACCACAGGCGTGGCCATCCTAGGGACATGGGTTGGCATGGCAGTCCCTGGAGCCGGGTTGGACATTGTGCCAGCTGCTGCCAAGGTGGCAGACAGGGCATTGCTCTGAAGGAGGCTGGCTATCTGAGTGACACAATTATAGGAGGGAGAGCTCTGACTGGGCAGCTGGAAGGTGTTGCTCTCTGGGTTCTTCACAAAGATCTGGCCCAGGCGGTTGACCAGCAGAACGTGAGGTGTAGGGTCCACGTTGGGACCACCCACTTCCTTCACAGTAAGGATAGCGTGGCCAGGTAGTCCCTGAGGTAACAGCGGCTGTTGGGGCTCCAGTGGCGGCCTGGGGGTGGAGAAGTTGATGGAGATGGTGTGTCCCATGGCAGCTTCCTTCTGCAGAGCCGTGGAGCTGTATCCGTTAATCATCACAGGGGCAGAGGAGGGCTGAAGCGAAGAGAGCATGGGGTGACACTGGGTGGATAGAGCATCGGAGAGAGAGCATACGGAGGGAGAGGAGGATACAATGGTAATTGCTGTGGAGAGCATGGCCTGGGATTGTGTGGAGAATATAGGCAGAGAGACTGATCCATAAGATGGGAGACTGATGCTTGATGTTGCAGACAAAATGGGATCAATTTGAGAGGACAAATGTGGAAGGGCACTGCCTGGAATAGGTGCTGATAATTTGGTACAAAAGGTCTCCATGGGCGGCAAGACTGTTGACCCTTGGGAGGATGTCAGGGGTTGTAGCGAGATGCTAGTGAGAGGTGGCCTTGAAGGGTTAAAGCCAGGCAGAGAGGACTGCACAGAGGGACTCATTTGTAAAGGGTTCATCTGGGCTACGCTGGGGTTAGGGAAGTCCGAGGAGATAAGAGAAGAGGGTTGAAGAAGCTCCAATAGGGTGCCCTGACTACTGCTCAACGAGGGATCTCCGGAAGTCTCGGTCAAGTGGTTCATGTAAATAGCCGATCCATCTGTGGGCAATACAAAGTGGCCGCTGTTAGAATCCAAGAAGAGGTCTTTTGGATCTTGAGGCTGATGGGTTTCCATGGGAGCATCAACCTGGACAGGGACCAGTTCAGTGAAACAGGTGCTGGGGGAGGGAGGATCACACCTTTCAAGAACAAGTGGAGCCTCAGGGGCAAAGTCTAGACTGGAACCTTGGAATAAATCCTCTGGGTAGACCGTATCAGACACCTTAGTATGGACAAAGTCCGGCAGAGTTCCTAGAAGGGGTGCAAGCGGCACTGGTTCCTGGGCTTTTAAGGTGGGGATTGAGTTCTGTTGTTCAAGAGAAGTTGGGAAGGTGTATAACTGCAGGGGAGTAGTATTCACATCAGCAGGGCTGTATGTTGTGGATGGGTCCACTCCAGCTGGTCTTGGAGCTTTTGGTGAGATCTCAATTGGCTCAAGGGTCACACTGTCCAATTCAGTCCCAGCTAGTTGTGCGGCATTAAAGGCTTTGGATGGATCCTGGGGCATATACGCTGGGGGAGGTTTTGTAGAGGGGAGGACAACTCTGGTTGTAGACTTGAGAGGGTTGCTAAGGGGTGACTGATCTGAGACAGGGCTTCCAGAGTCTGCACTTAGACCATTTGTCGTCATTTCTACTTCAGGCGGAACATGCATTTGACCTGGGTTCTGAACCTGACTGGCGCTCTTCAGTTTCTGAGCCCCGTCGGTGGTTGTCACGCTGGCATCACTCTCCGCCCCATCGTCCACGCCGTCCAGCTGAGGGATAGATCTTGAAGAGGGAGAGGCAGGAGCCTGGGTTGTGTCCCTGGAGCCTGTGCGACTGACCACAGTCCGCGAGAAGTCAAAATAGTGCTCCATGTCCTCATCGGAGGAAGTGTTCCCCCAGTCTTGCCTGGCAGCTGAGCGGGTCAGGGCTGTACGCGTCTTCCTCTTGCGAACCTCTGGCTCCCAGAACTCCTCTTGGTTGTCGTCGCCTTCCACGTCTATCTGGGCACCACAGTTCATGGCCACTCCCTCATTCACTAGCATCTCCTCAATCTCAAGCTCAGTCTTCAACTCGGAGCCCATGGCCACGTCAGAGTCCTCGCGGAATTGTGTGAAAGAGCCCCTAAGTGGTGAGGTGCTGTTGGGTGCAGGGTTATCCTCCGGTTCTGGGGAGGCCAGGAAGTTGTGTGGTACCTCCACTGAGTCTGACTGGTTCAGGTCAAAAGACAGCCTGGGTCTAGGAGAGTGCTGGATGATGGGGGAGAGGGACAGGCCAGGGGAAGGGAAGCTGCCCACACTGTCTTCCCATGGTGGCTGGGGAAAGAGTCCTGAGGTAGAGTGAGTCATGTTCCCGGGGCATCGGGCAGAGGAAGCACTTCGACCTCCGACAGGTCGGGTAGAGGGAGAGGTCAGCAGGATATCAGTAGCCCCGAGGGGAAACAGCGGAGAGGTGGGCACGGAGGCCTTGGGATGCATGGATCCCCCAGTGCGGAGGGTGATTAGTCCAGAACCAGTTGGAGAGCCCAGGGGTGGGGAGGAGATGTCCCTGCGGGTTTGGGAGTGGGGGCTGTGGCGACGAGGCCTGCGTGTCTCCTCCAGGTCACTGATGGTCAGGATGTGGTGGGGTTTGGACTTGGTAGCTCCTGCAGAGGAAAAACAGATAGAAGTAAGACAACTGAACGGACACACAAACAATCAATGCTTTCTGGGTAATATCTATAAATATATAGACCCAGAGGTGTTCTAGAAAACAACATTAGCCAACCACGGAACAGTTACCTGGGGAGGGCAGAGGCCGGAACAGTCCTCCAGCTGGTCTCCTGATTTTGGGCCTTGCCCCGTGGTCAGGTTTAGGGAGTGGAGCTGAGAAGCTGGGAGTAGTGGGTCGAGAATGTGCCACGTCAACCTCTTGGGCATCAGATTCTAGAGGTGAAGCAACAAAAACAACTCTGTTTCCTATGCCACGACCAAGTCTTGCCAATATCCACTTTGCAGTGTAAGAAAGCCAACAGTCACACTAATATTTTATACTGAACAAAAATAGAAACTCAACATTCAACAATTTCAAAGATTTCATTGAGAGACAGTTCATAAGGAAATCAGGAAATTCATTAGGCCCTAATCTATGGATTTCACGTGACTGGGAATACAGATATGCATATTCTGGTCAGATACCTTAAAAAAAAAAAAAAGTAGGGGCGTGGATCAGAAAACCAGTCAGTATCGGGTGTGACCACTATTTTTGCCTCATCTCCTTCACATAGAGTTGATGAAGCTGTTGATTGTGGCTTGTGGAATGTTGTCCCACTCCACTTCAACGGCTGCGCAAAGTTGCTGGATAGTGGCAGGAACTGGAACACACTGTTGTACATGTCGATCCAGAGCATCACAAACATGCTCAAGGAGTGACATGTCTGGTGAGTATGCAGACCATGGAAGAAGTGGGACATTTTCAGCTTCCAGGAATTGTGTACAGATCCTTACGACATGGGGCCTTGCATTATCATGCTGAAACATGAGGTGATGGCGGCGGATGAATGGCACGACAATGGGCCTCAGGATCGCATCACGGTATTTGTGCATTCAAATTGCCATCAATAAAATGCAATTGTGTTCTATGTCCGTAGCTTATGTCTGCCCATACCCTCACACCACGATGGGGCACTCGGTTCACAACGTTGACATCAACAAACCACTCACCCACACAGACGTGATCTGCAGTTGTGAGGTCGGTTGGGCATACTGCCAAATTCTCTAAAACAACTTTGGAGGCAGCTTATGGTAGAGAAATGAACATTCAATTCACTGTTAACACATCTGGTGGACATTCCTGCAGTCAGCATACAAATTGCACGCTCCCTCAAAACTTGAGACATCTGTGGTATTGTGTTGTGTGATAAAACTGCAAATTTAAGAGTGGACTTTTATTATCCCCAGCACAAGGTGCACCTGTGTAATGATTATACTGTTTAATCAGCTTCTTGATATGCCACACCTGTCAGGTGAATTGATTATCTTGGCAAAGGAGAAATGCTCACTAATAGGGATGTAAACAAATTTGTGCACAAAATTTGATCGAAATAGGCTTTAGTACATTTAGAAATTGCTATATTTTATTTCAGCTCATGAAACATGTGACCAACACTTTACACATTGCACTTATATTTTTGTTCAGCGTAGCAGTAAGGGTTTGATGCAGTGTTGCGTGACCAGGACTCTCACCTGACTGGGTGCAGGGGCTGTGTGCTATAGTGCTATTCTCTCCTTTGTCAGGCATCTCTTCAGCAGGTTTCTCAGGGACCGGAGGGCGGACTTCACGGATCGTACATGTGTATTTGCATCGCCGCAGTGGGTTCACCGTGCTCCAGTACCAGCGAGAACACCTGCGGAGAGGAGTTGAAAGGAAGGAAGTCATAAAAAAACACATCTAAACATGCCAATTTCTGATTCATTATTAATTATGAATTGCTGCTACTTACCGGTAACCCACTGGGAAAAGTTTTCCTTGCTTTGCAGACAGCTCAGTCAGCATACCTAGCTTTTCAATCTGCAAAGAGCCTGAATTCAGAAAATAACAATGATTAGATGAGCAAAATCCATGACCAGTCCTGTGTCCACTGTACTGTGATACCTGTACTCAAGTGAGCTAAAAATAACAATGTAATGTGTCGAGAAAACATACCAATCATCAAATTGATGTTTTCTGGCTCCAGTCCGGTCAAGAACTTCCTGCGAAGACTGACCCCATCAAAGTCCACGTACATCCTCCGATTCACCTCAAACCCTTGGCCGGTGATGATCTGCAATGAACAAGAACAATGTACACATGCGTGAGGAAACTCATAAAAAAACATAACAGTCCCACTGCTGAGTAGTCCCAGGACTTTACCTTGCCACTGATGAGGTCTCTGTGTTTGTAGCAGTACACCTTCTTGTCGTCCTGGAATACACAGTTGCGGGAGCGGGCACACATGAAGTGGTAGTTGCTCTGGCAGGAGGTCAGACAGCAGCCTACTGTGGCACCTGTATGGTTACAGCGCTCACAGCGCTGAGGGAACAAGAGACAGACAGGTTAGATCAGTCCAGGAGGAGAGAATAGGGGTGGATAATGCGTTTGAGAGAGATGGACGTTGGACAAAGATACACAAACTACAGCTGCTGGAAAAACAAGAAAGTCACTGCACAAATAAAGTGAAGCCTCACCATGAAGCGCCCCCTAGCGACGGCACTGTGCACATGCATCAGAGAGCCATTGTCCTCCTCGAACACCTCGGCGGACCACATGGAGCAGTTGATGTGAGCCCATTCGTTCTGGCCCAGGTACAGCAGCCTGCCAGCCTCCTGAGTAACACACGGAGGAGGTTAGAAATACAGAACTGGTTACCTACGGTGTGGATTTGGTTGACTTAATTTCCTGTGAGTCAAGGGCTGTTATGTTGAACAAGGGTGTGAAGGCTTAGTGCTCTGAAGTCAGAGTGTGGTTTGTGTTTCTTTCCTCCATGCTGTTATTCCTTAAGTCACTTCTGACAAGGGCTTCTCAAAAGTGTTCTGAAACCTAGTTTCAGTCTTACTCACATTGGACTTAGCATCTCCATACTTTTGGCACAGTGAGCATTGCCTCCCGTCGTCCTTGGACCACCCTGTGTCTAGGTCAGCCTTGGACAGCCGTCCCTCAGACTTGGATGGCCGTCCCTCAGACATGGATAGCCGCCCGGCTCTTCCCCTTTTCCCTGAGGGACAAACGCCAGACATCATACCAAAACCACAACAATCCCCTTAGGAAATTGGTCTATTCAATATTTGCTTTCTCATAGTTTTTCCTCCCCTCAGTTGTGTAAAGTACCTTTGAGTTTATTAAGCCTGAAAGCCCTGTTTTTCCTGAAGTGGAGGCCCCTGGTTGGCTCTGTGGTCAGTGGGGTGGTGGGGTGAGGCACCTCTTCTTGTTTCACCTCCAGGCGTAGTACGTTCTCCATCTGCAGGGACCCCAGGGGGGCCCTGGACCTTAGCTCCTCCCTCTCACGCCACTGGGCGTACACATGCTCGGTGGTGGGAGGCTGAACCGCATGGGACAGCATCCCACTGCAATGGGAAAGGGAATGGATGGAGAAATGGAGAGGTGAAGAGATGAAAAAAAGAGTTAGTCAAGTTGTGTTAGAGTCATGCTGTGCCAGATTCCAACGTGAGTTACCAGCACGTAACTCATATTTGGATGATTTAGGCAAACATCTGAGTTACATGCACACAGTTACACTCAAGTTAGAATTTGACTTGAAGAGTACACAACTAAGACAGTGGTTCACATCTAGCTGATTATGATTACACTCATTTACATTAACAAATAATTCATGTTTATTAATCAATCTTTCCCCCCAGAAGATAAGGTGACAGGCAGGTCAGGTCCTGAGCTTACCACTCTACCTTTACCACTCTGTGCAACACCCTACAATGAGCTAAATGAAGTCACTACTCTGTGTCCTCTGTCGCAGGGAAGGAAAGACATGAACTGGGAATGTGTGAGAAAGGAGGGGAACAGTCCTGGTTTTAACATCCAGAAGAAGAAAATAAGAAAATAATTATAAGACTAACTTCTGTAACATTGGATTTGAATGACTGTTCCCCACTTTAAGGTCGTTGTTGACAATATAGTACAATTCAATCAACTCATCATTTCCCATCAGGATGTGAACAACAGGGGTGTCATACAAATGTGTGGCAAACCAGAAAACATCAAATCAGTTGCTCCACTGAATGTAGGCTTATGCTGCCTCATGGGAAAATACATGAATTCCTGCAGGGCAGTAGTGAAGCAATATGTTACAACCCAAAGTTAAACTGGAATTTCATAGACATTTTCACTTATGAGTCAATATCTGATGACTTAAAACATGGCCTTGCCTTGCCTTGTTAAAACGTACGCCAAGTTTACAAGCATAACAAAAACCAGGTTTAACAGACTAGGACAGGGATCATCAACTAAATTCAGCCGTGGGTCGATTCTCTCTTGAGCAGATGGTCAGGGGGCCGGGACATAATTACACATCATTTGTAGACTGCAAAATTATCTCCAGAAGCCCAAACAGATATAATAATTTGACTAAAACAGTCATTTCAAAACTTACATTTGTATAAAACCACTTATTTCTCTTTTATGCGCGGGAAATAAAATCACTGTGGGCCACCAGTTGAGATACCCTGAACTAGGAGATATGAGGAGCAGATTGCTACTCACATAGGCAGGTCTTTGGATCGGGGGTCCCACACTTTGGGGTCCTGACTGTTGAACCAGTTGAAGACCTCCTCCAGAAGCTGCAGAGAGAACAGTGAGGAGAGGGTGAATCTACACTCCTCTGTTGGCCATTTTACAACATGTACTGCTTTTTTCTTTCCAATAAACATTGCAAATATTCTTGGATTCAACCATCTTCTATAACTTTAGTTTGAACCAAGTGAACCTATGACCACCAGGGGAGTCATAACCACCAGAACCACAGCGCCCCATAACGCACTCCCAATTACATATCGTTCTGCTGACTAGACAGCCATATGGAACAACTTAAACACCACAAGACATACTGAGGACTGATGTCACTGACTGAGACAGGCCATGCATTGTGTTAGGATGAGGGTATTTAAGTGTCTGTGTTGTCTAACTTTATGAAACTAGTGTGTACAGTCTATACACAATACTTCAAAATAAGTAAGCAAGATGAGCGTAAACAGCTGTGTTCACAAAGTGCAGCCAAGTGTAGTGAGAACATTTGTATAAACGTGTATTATCACGTATGTGTGCTTTTAACAAAAAAGCTGTGTTTATGTAGCTAAAGTACCGGGAAAACGCGATAACATTGCAGAAGACTGAACTGTTTTTCTGTCATACTGAAAGTAGTGTGCTTGCAGCTACACGATCAAGTAAATACTTCAGATTAGTTTCCTCCCAGAGTGTTGCTGTCTGAGTACTCAGCATTACCTTCAAGTAGTAGGAGCGGGCCACGGCTGTGGGCCTTTCATCCTCCGGTAGAAATTCCTCCTGATCCAGACGCCTCCGTACCACTTGCACCACATCTTCATGGAATGATTTCTACAACATAAATAGACATGGAAATATACAAACATAGTTATTTAGCTGACACTACTCATTCATCTTCCTTTGAAATCTTTGAGATCCTGTCCTGCTAATTCAGATGCTATATAGATAGACACTGACCAGGGTGGTGTAGAGGCCTTTGTCAAACTTCTTGCCCACAGCACGAAGGTCACAGGCTGGCTGGCCCTCCGCTCCACTGTCAGGGACAACCTGGGTCACACACTACATGAGTGGAATAGGGACAAATTTAGTATGCTACAGAGAAACAACACTGAAAATACAGCCACACAAGCACTTATGTGCAACAGTTCAAGAGGAACAGGCAAATAGTGCTAGCAGATCTCAGTCTGCAAATGTACATCTGATATCAGCTAATAAACTTTAAAAAAGAGAGGGGAGAGTCGTTGCACTTGTTCTTTGAAATTATTTCTTCAGAAAAGCCACATCAAAACTTGATAGGTGTTAAAAAGCCTGTTGCTATTTTCAGCCTGCGCATCCTGTCTCATTTAGCATCGTGTGGTAAGAAGCATTGTACGGCCTGGTATCTCCCACCTGTGAGCAGGCAATGAGGTGCTGGGTGAGAGTGGAGGTGAGCAGGCAGGCCAGCACCTTCTCTACCCCGGCCCTCAGCTCCATTTGGAGCAGCTCCCTCCAGGCGCTGGGCTGGGACTGGCTGCAGGGCCGGCAGGAATACGCCACACTCTCTGGCAGGCTGGACAGAATCTCATACAGGTCACCTGGGGGGGAGGAGAGCAGAGAACAACCATAAGAACCATTCCTTGGCACTACATCAAAGCATGGGAGATAACAGCATGTGATAAACTTCCGATTTGGGCTGTCCCAGACAGAGAGGCGTCTGTTCCTTAGACAAATCAAAATTGTAATTTCTTCCCCACATAGACACACCCTATGCATTTGGATAAAATCAACTATATGCACCGAGCTTGTCTGATGATTTAAGCTCAATGTTTGATTAAATCATTTAGACAAATTACTCATGAGGAAGCCCATTGTCCACACTGAGTAAAAACATTTATAATAAATGACAGCAAGTCTCTCCTCCCTGGTGCAGCAAACAGACACCACAGCAAGTGTTTATTGCGCTGTACGTGCCAAAGCTGCACATAATTACAGCGATTTAGTTTCTTACTTGTTTCTTAAACTGAAAAGTTCTGTTACCGAAATACCATTTGTTTAGGAAAAACATTCCCTAGACCCTTGTTCTCTTAAGTGAAACATGTATGCACGTGACCAATAAGGCCTCGCCTATAGCCTAGAAAAATACGATTTCAGAGTGCCCTATGGTGGCGGTGGGGTTATGGTATGGGCTGGCATAAGCTACGGACAATGAACACAATTACATTTTATGGCAATCTGAATGCACAGATATACCATAACAAGATCCTGAGGCCCATTGTCGTGCCACTCATCCGCCACCAACATATTTCAGCATGATAATGCACAGCCCCATGTCGCAAGGATCTGTACACAATTCCTGGAAGTTGAAAATGTCCCGGTTCTTCCATGGCATGCATACTCACCAGACATGTCACCCATTAAATATGTATGATATGCTCTGGATAGAAGTGTACGTCAGCGCATTCCAGATCCCGCCAATATCCAGCAGCTTCGCACAGCCATTGAAGTGTGGGACAACAATCTCATCTCTGTACCACACACACTTATCTGTAAGGTCCCTCAGTTGAGCAGTGAATTTCAAACACAGAATCAACCACAAAGACCAGGGAGGTTTTCTAATGCCTTGCAAAGGTCACCTATTCCTAGATGGGTTAAAATAAATGCAGAAATTGAATATCCCTTTGAGCATGGTGAAGTTATTAATTACAGTTTGGATGGTGTATCAATACACCCAGTCACTACAAAGTTGCCAGAGAGGAAGGAAACCGCTCAGGAATTTCAACATGATGCCAATCGTGACTTTTTTAAAACAGTTAAAGAGTTTAATGGCTGTGATAGGAGAAAACTGAGGATGGATCAACATTGTAGTTACTCCACACTACTAATTGACTGAGTGAAAAGTAGGAAGCCTGTATATACGTACTAAAAATTATCCAAAACATGCACCCTGTTTGCAGTAAGGCATAAAGTAAAACTGCAAAGAATTTTAATAAGAAATTAACTTTATGTCCTGAATACCAGTGGTATAAAGTACTTAAGGAGTACTTTAAATTATTTTTACCTAAGTAGTTTTTTCATCAGTATCTGTATTTCACTATTTATATTTTTTACAGCTTTTACTTCACTACATTCCTAAAGAAGATATACTTTTTACTCCATACATTTTCCCTGACACACGAAAGTACTCCCTACATTTTGAAAGCTTAGCAGGACAAGAAAATGGTCCAATTCACACACTTATCAAGAGAATATCCCTGGTCATTCCTACTGTCTCTGATGGACTCACTAAACACAAATCCTTCATTTGTAAATTATATCTGAGGGGGAGAGTGTGCCCCTGGCTAGCTGTAAACAAATGTAAAAAAACAAGACAATTGTGCCGTCTTGTTTGCTTAATAAAGAATTTGCAATGATTTATACTTTTACTTTTGATACTTAACTATATTTAAAACCAAATACTTTTAGACTATTACTCAATTAGTATTTTACTGACTGTCACTTAAGTAATTTTCTATTAAAAGGTATCTTTACTTTTACTCAGTATAACAATTGAGTACTTTTTCCACCGTTGATGAATGCAAATCATTAGCTTTGGGGGCAAATCCAACAACAGATCACGGAGTACCACTTTTCATATTTTCAAGCATGGTGGTGGCTGCATCATGTTATGGGTATGCTTGTCATCGGCAAGGACTAGGGAGTTTCTTAAAAATACAAATACATGGAATAGAGCTAAGCACAGGCAAAAGCCAAGAGGAAAACCTAGTTCAGGTTTGCTTTCCAACAGATATTGGGAGACAAATTAATCTTTCCGCAGGACAAGAACCTAAAACACAAGGCAAAATATACACTGGAGTTGCTTACCAAGACAACGTTGAATGTTTGAGTGGCCTTTTTAGTTTTGACTTACGTCTGCTTGAAATCTATGCAAGACTTTATAATGGCTATCTAGCAGTGATCAACAACAAACTTGACAGAGCATGAAGAATTTTTTAAAGAATAATGTGCAAATATTGTACAATCCAGGTGTGCAAAGCTCTTAGATATTTACTCAGAAAGACTCACAGCTGTAATCACTGCCAGAAGATGATTATAACATATATTGACTAAGGGGGTTGAATACATAATCAAGGTAAGGTTATTATCCCACTTTGTAACAACAAAATGTAGAAAGTCAAGGGGTGTGAATTATTTCTGAAGGCACTGTACATGCACTGTACATACATTCCCCCTTTGAATTGTCTTTTCAATGTCTGTTTAGCCCATTGGCATCGGTTACTTCTATCATTACTTCATATAGAAGAATAATTACTTGGGGAAGGTAGTGTATAGATTGTATTGGCGGGAAATAATAATGCCTCAATTTACAATGTGCTGGTCCTAGACATCCCTGTATGTAACCTAGAGTGTTTATCACCTTTTCCCGCTTCTTCCTTTCCTCAGAAAAGAGGTCTCTCCAACAGGAAGGGATTCTTCCAGCGTGTCCAGGGCCTCATCTGCACTTGTGAATTCCATTCTTTGCTTTCCCTTCCAAACCCACAGCATTGCCAAGAATTGTAGATGAGTTTTTAATTCACTTTTCTCCAGTGACTATCTGAACGGAATGAATTCGTAGTGTTTTTTTCACAGCCTAGCAGACAGGTCCTGGATGAATCTAATGGATTGGCCATGGATTTTAATCTCTTTTTTCACCCCTGTGACTTCAGAATGTTGACTTTGGTCTGATAGTTCCACAACTTGAAGATTACCATGCAAGGGTATTTAGCGTTCTTCTATTTCACGCCGATCCAATGGCATCGTTCCAGATACTCTGCTGATATACCCACATCAAGTTCCTCTGAAATCAGTTTGACCATGTTGTCGTCTTGTTCGCCCATACACATGCATTGTTGGTGTGTGTCTGTCATGATAGACAACTACCTTCGAGCAAATCTACCTTTTTCACCACAAATTGTTTGCTTTGGTGAGCATCAAGAGCCTTTTAGCTACGCTTTCCTGGATATACCTTAGATGTTCATTACTCTAATTTGCAACCTCCAAGTTGTTCCTTGTCTTTTCCTCTGAGGGAAGCCATGGTTGAGTCGCCGTGTCACTTTACCAACTGATTGGTTTGTTGTTATACATAGATTACCACTAACGCTCTCCCAGGTAATTGGGGATTGATCTATCGATTTTATGGGCTTAATTTAAACTCTGTTTTCTGGCTTTTATATATACGAACAGTTTTGTCTGTAAAAAAACAACTACTCACTCCCCATGCATCCTAAACAAAGCTACTCACTCCCCATACATCCTATCGGTACCCGCAAGCCTCTCCTATGGCGTAAATTCCAAGGAAAACTAACTGAAATTAAACAAACAATGTGAGAAACATGTTCCTGAGAGCAAAGGTCAACTTCTTCATAACTGGAGAAAAAACCCACTACAAAAGCACAAGATGGGACACTTTGTAATTATTTACAGTTGAAGTCAGAAGTTTACATACAGCTTAGCCAAATAGCTTCCCACAATAAGTTGGGTGAATTTTGGCCCATTCCTCCTGACAGAGCTGGTGTAACTGAGTCAGGTTTGTAGGCCTCCTTGCTCACACATGCTTTCTCAGTTCTGCCCACAAATTTTCTTTAGGATTGAGGTCAGGGCTTTGTGATGGCCACCAATACCTTGACCTTGTTGTCCTTAAGCCATTTTGCCACCACTTGGAAGTATGCTTGGGGTCATTGTCCATTTGGAAGACCCATTTGCGACCAAGCTTTAACTTCCTGACTGATGTCTTGTGATGCTGCCACCCCCGTGCTTCACGGTTGGGATGGTGTTCTTCGGCTTGCATGCCTCCCCCGTTTTCCTCCAAACATAACAATGGTCATTATGGCCAAACAGTTCTATTTTTATTTCATCAGACCAGAGGACATTTCATAAAAAATACAATCTTTGTCCCCATGTGCAGTTGCAAACCGTAGTCTGGCTTTTTTATGGCGGTTTTGGAGCAGTGGCTTCTTCCTTGCTGAGCGGCCTTTCAGGTTATGTCGATATAGAACTTGTTTTACTGTGGATATAGACACTTTTGTACCTGTTTCCTCCAGCATTGTCACATGGACCTTTGCTGTTGTTCTGGGATTGATTTGCACTTATCGCACCAAAGTACATTCATCTCTAAGAGACAGAACGCGTCTCCTTCCTGAGCGGTATGACGGCTGCGTGGTCCCATGGTGTTTATACTTGCATACTATTGTTTGTACAGATGAACGTGGTACCTTCAGGCATTTGGAAATTGCTCCCAAGGATGAACCAGACTTTTCTGAGGTCTTGGCTGATTTCTTTTGATTTTCCCATGATGTCAAGCAAAGAGGCACTGAGTTTTAAGGTAGGCCTTGAAATACATCCACAGGTACACCTCCAATTGACTCAACTGATGTCAATTAGCCTATCAGAAGCTTCTAAAGCCATGACATCATTTTCTGGAATTTTCCAAGCTGTTTAAAAGCACAGTCAACTTAGTGTATGTAACCTTCTGACCCACTGGAATTGTAATACAGTGAATTATAAGTGAAACAATCTGTCTGTAAACAATTGTTGGAAAAATGACTTGTGTCATGCACAAAGTAGATGTCCTAACTGACTTGCCAAAGCTATAGTTTGTGAACAAGAAATTTGTGGAGTGGTTGAAAAACAAGTTTTAATGACTCCAACCTAAGTGTATGTAAACTTCTGACTTCAACTGTATGTTTCTGGGTAACCCTGACAGCAAAAGGACAAAGCAAGAAAGCAGAAGTCTAGTCGTGCATTTTTACTACTCCTTCAGGCAGAAAGTGACATCAGTGCATTACATTAAATAACTATTTTGAGAATCACCCACGTATTTCATTCGACCTTTCATACTAGTTTGGAAACTCCTGTGCTTAATGTGATGAGTCATTTGTTGAATGCTCTTTAATGCTACTGGGCTCATCGCACCTGATGTTCTGACTTGTCAAAATATACAGTGTGGGCTTGTCACAATACCAACATTTTACAAACGATACAATACCAGGCCGAGCAGTATACCGAGCAGTATACCGAGCAGTATCAGTGGCCTTGCATCCCCTGGATGCTTTTCTAAACGTTCTCTAAAAACCTGTCACTGAAATTCACACTTGTACGCAATTCAACAAAATTAACTTAATAGAATTCTGCATAGAATGGCTGATTTGCTTATATTTGCAAAGCCCTACCTGTGATTTGGCTGGAGTAATGGGAGGAAGGAATATACATCAGTGGAGAGTGCTGAAGGGAGGACGGCTCATAATAATGGCTGGAACAAGACAAATGGAATGGCATCAAACACATAGAAACCGTGTGTTCGATACCATTCCACAAATTCCGCTCCAGCCATTACAACAAGCCTGTACTCCCCAATTAAGGTGCCATCAACCTCCTGTGAAATACATGCATAACGATCTGCATGTCATTGTGTCAGTAAGGAGAAGACACTGCATGAAACCTTCTTTCCTCTTCAGTTAACAGACACACACTCACCCTCCCTTCCTCACACACTGTCTTCCTCACTCTCAAACATCCCTCTCTCTCCCACAAACACACATATACACACACTAAGCCCAACTTAAAACATTAGGCACCAAACAGAATTTAAGGAGCACCAGAAATAAATTAGATTTTTCTATATAGTTCAGGCTTACATTAGGCCTATATGAAGCTTACATTTTAAAGCACATCTCATGAGTAGCAGACCCAAATTCCTTTCCTCGTGTACCAATCAAATTTGCCCAAACCTACTGTCAAGTTACCAGGTTGTTAGATAACATGACCGAACAACGTTATTTGATGTCAAATCAATAATGAGCAACCCGGGGTTTGTTCAAAATGTCCCGCGTCATGATTTGTGATATATAAAATGCGTGCGAATCCTGATACAAATAAAAAAGGCATCTCTGGTAATATGGGTCATATATTTGTAACCGTTTAGGCTAGAAACAATTTGTTGGGGCATGGACTCTACAAGGTGTTTAAAGCATTCCACAGGGATGCTGGCCCATGTTGACACCAATGCTTCCCACAGTTGTGTCAAGTTGGCTGGATATCCTTTGGGTGGTGGACCATTTATGATACTGTTAGATTCTGGGTTCTGACTTCTTAAACTTGGAACATTGTTAGAGACATGATACATCAGAAGTAATACTATAGTATCTGAGGAGTGATAGAGACTGGTTTTTATATCAGAGGTTAATGGTCATCTGTAGGAGCCAGATGGCTTTGGAATGTGCTGAGGGGAGGCAATCACATGATTGTATAGGTGGAGAGCTTTGGATTAGGCATCAAGGGGGTTGAGGTCAGGTCACCTTAAGGGAGAAGCAATGGTTTATTACCCCATCACCTCACCTTCCTCGAACCATAAAAGATGTAAGGGTTGGAGAGAAGGAGGAGTGCATCTAAATTGGAGTATATATACACTTGTGTTGGTGGAAACATGTTTTGTCTGAATGAAGCTGTATTGACCCTCTGGGAAGAATACAGTTGGTTAAGCTTTCATAGTATCCGTTGTGGGACGGTAGCGTCCCACCTGGCCAACATCTGGTGAAATCGCAGAGCGTGAAATTCAAAAATACCAAATTCAAATATTTAACATTCTAGAAAATATATGTGTTTAACATTAAAATAAGGCTCAACTTCTTGTTAATCCAGACGCTGTGTCAGATTTCAAAAAGGCTTTACGCCGAAAGCAAACCATGCGCTTATCCGAGGACAGCGCCCTGCATACAAACACATGAAAATCATAATTCAACCAGGAAGGTGCGCCACAAAAGTCAGAAATAGCAATATATTTCATGCCTTACCTTTGAAGATCTTCTGTTGGCACTCCAAAATGTCCCAGAAACATCACAAATGGTCCTTATGTTCGATAATGTCCTTCTTTATGTCCCAAAAATGCCCATTTATTTGGCGCGTTTGATTCAGAAATACACCGGTTTCAACTCGCCCAACATGCCTACAAAGTATCTAAACTTGGTCCAAACATTTCAAACAACGTTCCTAATCCAACCTCAGGTACCCTAAAACGTAAATAATTGATACAATTTAAGACGGAATAAACTGTTTCCAATACCGGATAAAAACAACGTGAAGCACGCTCCAGTTCACACGCAGCAAAACAGTAGAGTCCACCTGGAGTGACACTTACAATGAATAGCACTACGTTTCTCAAAAGAAAAACATCGAACAATTTCTAAAGACTGTTGACATCTAGTGGAAGCCATAGGAACTGCAATCAGGTTACTAATAATAAGGGTATCCCATAGAAAACAAATGGAAAATCCTATGACCTAAAACAAAATTCCCCCTGGATGGTTTGTCCTCTGGGTTTCGCCTGCCATATCAGTTCTGTTCTACTCACAGACATTATTTTTACAGTTTCAGAAACTTTAGAGTGTTTTCTATCCAAATCTACCAATTATATGCATATCCTAGCTTCTGGGCCTGAGTAACAGGCAGTTTACTTTGGGCACGCTTTTCATCCGGAGGTGAAAATACTACCCCCTACCCAACAGGTTAACTTGTCTCCTCCCCTTCATCTACACTGATTGAAGGTAACATCCATAAGGGCTCATAGCTTTCAACTGGATTCACCTGGTCAGTCTGTCATGGATAGAGCAGGTGTGTCTAATGTTTTGTACACTCAGTGTGTGTTCTCTATTGTGAAAGCGGGGATGCAAACTGTTGAGGGCCTAAAAAGGTGACAGAAATTCTTCGCACATTAACACACAAAAAAATACTACGTAAACTGCAAGAAAATGTGCCCATTTTTAGAGCGGGGTTGTCACCATACCAACACTTTACTAAGGATGTGCTAACAGACCAAGTATCATAATACAGAGTAATATGTATCTACTTCCCTTGCACTGCGAGCAGCTCCAATTATTAAACAAATGTAACAGAAACCACATCACTGTCTGCACACCCCAGCTCGCCATCACGGCTAATTAGCATTTTAAAAGTGATAGAGATGTGCAGAAAGAACAGATGGAGAGAAGCCGCTGAGCAGGCTAACGGCTGGTTAGAGGGACACAGCTGGCTGCTCACAGCTGTCACACGTGATATTGGATGAAGCACTCATTCTGATATGACATATCTGACATCTTGATCTAAACTCTGGTATTCTATTTGTAGGATGCAGAGGGTAGGGATGCATTCTGTACAGTCGGTAGTGATCACACAGGGAGAAGATCTGTTGGGGCCTCGACGTTATAACTCAATGAGTGATACACTACATCTACGCACTTTATGTCAGATCTACATGACTCACGTGGATGACCTTCTTTATTCTGGGATAAAAAGGCAAATATCACGGAAAAGTGACGGGTTTGCATCCCTGTGAAAGGTACTGCTGAGCATGGGAGCCTGTTACACAGCACAAGAAGTTGGGCGTAACACTGGAAGACACACCTGTCAGGTCCTCACACTTGGCATGGACCCAGTGGTTACAGGTGGCACACTGCATCATCTGACTGTCGTAGTCACTGTCCTCATAGCACTTGAAGCAGATCGGACAGTAGTTGCCTTTAGAAAGAGATATCGTCAATATCCTGCCATTCCCATATGAACAGTGAAATCAAATAAATGAACTTGTCTTATGTTTTAACATTTGTTTTTGAAGAATAACTTCCCCAAAGCGTTCACGTCATCTCACCTTGGTCGTGGAGCTTGGTGCAGTCTGGACAGAGTCCTTTATCGTGGTTCCACTCGGTGTCCCAACTCTTCCCTGGTGTAACCCCACAGCTTTTACATCTGATGCATGTCATACACACCCAGGCCTTCCTCCTCCTGTTGGGTTTTGGGTAGTTAGGACCCAGGCATGAAGGGTGATAACAGTTCTGACATCTGTCACACTCCAGCAGAGGCTGAGGAACACCAGAGAGATACAGTATTACAGTTACACATAGATTGGTGGCAACACTGATGTCTCAGTTTTTTCCTTATCAGTGACAACCAAAGATGGTGGATATATGAAGATAGTTCACACTCAGGCCGTTAACAATTGAACAAAATGTATTTTGTGGTCTACGCAAGTGTCTCTCCCATAGACATCAATAGCAGCTAGATCTGGTCTACTCAGTTCATTGACTCTCAATGAACCAGAAAATAAACAGAGTGGAGTGTCTCACTTCCTCTTCAGTCTATGGGTTAACTATAGACCCTAGATATAGCCTAAAAACTAGTGACCAGGTGGTGAAGTCCTCAGGAGTGACTGGGGCCTTGTGTGGACCCATACCTTGGAGTGCTTGCTTTTTCTGCCACATATATGGCAGCACTTGCAGTGGCGACAGCACCAGTTCTCCTTGTTCTCCTCAGAGGGCCGCTCCGTTGGCTCAAGGCAAAACCGGTGGAATGGCTCACAGCACACCTGGCAGTACAGCATTTGCTAGGATAGGAACAGACAACGATCTGCAGGTTTAAGACTTTCCAATGGTGGATTCAAAATATCCATCATGGCCATACATTGACAAAAACATCCTACATGTCAAAACATCCTATAGCAAATAGCAGTGTTGAAAGCAAAGACATTCCTCCAATGGGACATTGTAATAACAGAGCCATGTTGTGAGCCATTACCTCTTGTTGTCCTTTACTGGCACACAGCAGGCAGACACAGGGGGGCATGATGGGCACAGAGGTCAGGATACTCAGGCCTCCCATCATCCACACGTTCTGGAGGTCACAGTCCTCCTGCATGGCAGACAGGGGAGGCTTAGACACAGCTTTCAGCTCTCATACTGGACAGAGTCAGACACAGGAGTGGGAGATACAGAGATGGGGAAACAGCCTTCTGGACTCATGATGTAGAAGAACACTGACATCCAGTGGATAGATAAGGGTATTACAGAACTAAACCAAACCAAAGACAAAACCTGATAATGATAATGGCTAATTTAACCATGATTATAAACGGAGTAGTTTGGGTCCTGGATGCTGATGGGCTGAAACAGCATTCTTGCCGTGTATTTTGCATACAATATAGCACGGGTATGACACAAAACAACTTACTGTTATATTTATGTTTGTAACAGTTTATAATAGCAATAAGGCACCTCAGGGATTTCTGGTATATTGGCCATTATAAACTGGGTGGTTCACGCCCTGAATGCTGAATGGCTGACAGCCGTGGTATATCACACTGTATACCTACCTCCTCGGCTTTATTACTTAATTATAATGCAAAGCTCAAGTTCAGTTGTTTAAATCAATGCACTTGAGCTGGGCCTAAATCTTTCTGGATTGGCTCGACAAGCAAAATCAGTAGCTAACAGGTAAATGATATCTCTAAAAACACAGCTACAAGAGTCAGGGAAAAGCATCCGACCTTGAAGTCCACGCCGATCTTGTGCGTAGGCTCGGAGGGCTCCCTCTCCCTCTGGTCGAATCCATTGGCCAGGGCGGCCAGGACGCTGGGTGGCGTCTGTTCCAGAGGATTCTGGGAAAAATATGACGGAGGATGAAAACGGGCTCGTCCCCACCCCGCCTCCAACATCCTTCCCCTCTCACCCCCTACCCTGGCCCTTTGCCACCCCGGGGTGGCCCCAGTGTGGGATAGCAGGCGCCAGGGGTGGGGGGACCCCTGGTCCTCGGGGTAGGAGGAAGATAGTTCCAGGTCTGACTGTGGGTGTGGGGGGGACTGCGTCATCTGCAGCAGTAGCTGCTCCGCCGACACCCTCTCTGACTCTCTCTCTCCCTGGTGGTCATCGTCCAGCCATCTGTAGACACCACCGCTCAACGGGCCTGTCCGCCTTCGCTGTGCCTGTGAAGGGTGGGACTGCTGAGGCCAAAGCAAAAGAGCACCAGCGTTATCTGCCACGAGCACCTATAAGCAAGCAGCAGCTTAACTCAGAATGAGAGGAGAAATAAGGAAGAGAGGACAGGGAATCCCACCATAAGGTGCAGCAGAGAGAAGACGAAGTGAGTGGAAAGATAGAGGAGAGATTGGAGAGAGAGAGAGAGAGAGATTGGAGAGAGAGAGAGAGAGAAGGGGGGGGGGGGGGGGGGGGGGGGGGGGTTGTGGAGATCCCTTGTGTTATACACCTAGGAG
The DNA here is from genome assembly GCF_029448725.1 of Salvelinus fontinalis. Classification (NCBI taxonomy): domain Eukaryota; kingdom Metazoa; phylum Chordata; class Actinopteri; order Salmoniformes; family Salmonidae; genus Salvelinus; species Salvelinus fontinalis. Next base: position 19,118,859 of record NC_074670.1, on the reverse strand, counting down.
ACCCAGAAACTGTCAATTCATGCATCGCCTGCTCAGTGGCATCAGAGCAGCAGCCCTGTTGTGATTCTTTACCTTGTCAGTTTTACGGCGACCAGGAGGGACTCGGTGGTGCAGCCTGCGATGTCTCACACCGTCGTCCGACAGGTCTCCCAGGAATCCATCCAGAGAGACAAAGTCTGAAGACGAAAAGGAACCATTGCAGTGGTCATTAGACAAACAGCGTTAATGCATTACCTCACAACTATGAATGGGATCATCTAGAACAGTGGTTCCCAAACTTTTTATAGTCCCGTACCCCTTCAAACATTCAACCTTCAGCTGCACTAATACCAGGGTCAGCGCACTCTCAAATATTGTTTTTTGCCATCATTGTAAGCCTGCCACACACACAATACATTTATTAAACATAAGAATCAGTGTGAGTTATTGTCACAACCCGGCATGTGGGAAGTGACAAAGAGCTCTTATAGGACCAGGGCACAAATAATAATCTAATAATATTTGCTCTTTATTTAACCATCTTACATATAAAACGTTATTTGTTCATCAAAAATGGTGAATAACTCACCACAGGTTAATGAGAAGGGTGTGCTTGAAAGGATGCACATAACTCTGCAATGTTGGGTTGTATTGGAGAGAATCTCAGTCTTAAATAATGTTCTACACACAGTCTGTGCCTGTATTTAGTTTCATGCGAGTGAGGGCCGAGAATCTACTCTCACATAGGTATGTGGTTGCAAAGGGCATCAGTGTCTTAACAGCGGGATTTGCCAAGGCAAGATACTCTGAGCACAGCCCAATCCAGAAATTTGGCAGTGGCTTCTGATTAAATTAAATTTTCACAGAACCGCTTGTTGCAATTTCGATGAGGCTCTCTTATTCAGATATCGGTAAGTGGACTGGAGGCAGGGCATGAAAGGGATAACGAATCCAGTTGTTTGTGTCATCCATTTCGGGAAAGTACCTGCGAAATTGCGCACCCAACTCACTCAGGTGCTTCGCTATATCACATTTAACATTGTCCGTAAACTTGAGGTAATTTGCACATACAAAAAATCCTACAATGATGGAAAAACTTGTGTGTTGTCCTTGTTAATGCAGACAGAGAGGAGCTCCAACTTCTTAATCATAGGCCCAATTTTGTCCCAAACAATGAATATAGTTGCGGAGAGTCCCTGCAATCCTAGATTCAGATCATTCAGGCGAGAAAAAACATCAACCAGATAGGCCAGTCATGTGAGAAACTCGTCATCATGCAAGCGGTATATACAAGTGAAAATGATGGTCAGTAAAGAGAATCGGACTTCTGTGTGAGGTTAAAGCGTTACATGGTCGCTGCCCATATCATTGCATAGTGCAGAAAATACATGAGAGTTCAGGGGGCTTGTTTTAAAATGTAACCTTTTTCACTGTAGTGTCCAAAACGTCTTTCAAGCTGTCAGGCATTCCCTTGGCAGCAAGAGGCTCTCGGTGGATGCTGCAGTGTACCCAAGTGGCGTCGGGAGCAACTGCTTGCACACGCGTTACCACTCCACTATGTCTCCCTGTCATGGCTTTTGCGCCATCAGTACAGATAACACATCTTGACCACCAAAGTTCATTTGACAAAGCCCAGCTTTGTATCAAAGCTGTCCAGTATTT